>NW_028134845.1:0-96000 GCF_964662115.1 Mustela nivalis | reverse complement strand
AGGCCCAATATGCTGTCTCTTCATCCAGCCACTGAGTGGCCTTACTTAAAGACTGGGTTCAGACTGAGGGTCAGCATGTGTGTTTGTGACCAATGTGGCCGCGAGGTTGGGCGGGGCCTCATGGGCAACACTGGTTTCAACTACACTGAACTTTGGACAACATGCCAATCACAAGTTCTCTTGCCATGGGGAAGGAGCTCTGATTTCTGCATCATTTTCAACGCTGGGAAGTGGTTGTGATAAGGTCTAGGTTCTGAAGCCTGAAAACCACAGTTGGGAAGAGATGACGACCTAAGGCCATGGCGAGTCTCATGTGCTCAGTGTGCGGTCAGCTGCCTGTGTGTTGGTCCAGAGTTTCCCGTTCAGGTTGTGTCAGACAGTGCATTAGGGCCCAGGTTAGACTATATAATTTAGGTACAGTCGAGTGCCGTGAAAGTTTATCCTCATTTGAGATGCCTGGGAAAATCATTAGGCAATATATTTTTCCTAGAGGGCAGGCAGATTGCTGCATTGTGGGTCCGGAATTGCCAAACTTGAGGACTTCTGGGCCAGGAGGGTGAGAACAGAAGTCTAAGAACACAATTAGACTTGGGCTTCAGGCCGAGAGTATGGCAAGTACCCCCTGCAGATCTGATCCAATATCTCATGCATCTTAAGTCACGGCGAGGATCAGAAGTTGGCTCGGGTAAGAGTTTCTGTGCATGACTGCCCCTTCATGAACGGAGCGGAATCTCACGGCCATGGAGGTTTTCCAACGTTGGGAGTGTGGGATCCCCCTTCAAGTATTCCTTCTGCGGAACAATTGAGACCTGTTGGTCAGCTCCAGGACATCCCATATGGAATGACTGCAGTGCACCGTTCAAGGATGGATGCCAGGGAAGCCAGCCTCGCATTCCAATTGTCTCCTAGCAACAAGACAGTTGAGTTCTATGGCTCTGCGTTAGCAATCGGGCGGCTGTGTTGAAATGGACCTTCCCGAGTTTGGGGCCTAATGTGTGATTTTGTCCATGAAGGCCTTGGAATGGAGCGGTGGCACTGGGACCCTGAAGTATTCTCCAAGCTTTTGACATACGTCCCATGCACAAGTTTTCTTGTGGAGACGAGATTTGTTCTGATGGGTGCCTCAGAAAACCCCCTATGCTGGTCTTGGAATCCAGGCTTTTGAGGAGACATGCCTGTAAACCAAAGCAATGGATCCGATTATGGCCTAGGGTCATGTCTGGTTCCATCGTCTTCTCTGGGGACATCCATTTATGGTATGAGTGGATGTAGATGCTCAGCTGTTGTCAGACCGCCCTTGTTTGTTCTGGGAGACCTACACTATTGGTATGGCCTCAGGGACTTTGGAGGGTACTTCTAATTTGTACGATTTTGGACAATGGAATGGGCAGAATTCCCATGGATTGGGTGGCACAGTCCTAATGTCTGGCTCCAGGGGCCCCAGCCTGGAGGGTGTGTGGCCCAGGACTTTGAGGACAGAAGTCTGAAAACACAAACTCAGCTTAGGTTTGCGGACGTAGGTATGGCAGGTCCAATCTACAAACCATGAGAAGAACTCTTCAGGATATGAAGAAAGAGCGAGAATGAGGCACTTGCTCAGGCTTTTGTCTCTGGATTTTGTATCAAGGATGGGCGTTGAATGTGGGGAGGCCTCATGGGCCATGGACGAATCTTCCTCTCTGTGGATTTGGCCCAGTCCCAATTTCTTTCCGTCAATCTGTGGGATGGGAGGTCTCCTCTCAGGTTTTTTACCTCAGGTGTCCCAACCAAAGAGGAATTTCAAAGCAGAGACCTGGGGAAGAGTGAAGGGACAACCCAAACTATGGTTAAAAATTGGCGCCTAGCGGAATGGCAGGCCCAATATGCTGTCTCTTCATCCAGGCACTGAGGGCCTTACTTGAGGACTGGGTACAGGCTGAGTGTCACAATGTGTGTTTGTGACCAATGTGGCCCGCGAGCATGGGCGGGGCCTCAGGGGCCACACTGGTTTCAACTACACTGAACTTTGGACAACATTCCAATCACAGGTCTTTTGCCATGGGGAAGGAGCTCTGATTTCTGCATCATTTTCAACCCTGGGCAGTGGTTGGTGTTAAGATCTAGGTTCTGAAGCCTGAAAATCCCAGTTGGGAAGAGAAATCGACCTAAGGCCATGGCAGGTCTGATGTGCTCAAGGTGTGGTCAGCTGCCTAGGTGTTGGTCAGGAGGTTCGGGCTCAGGTTGTGTCAGACAGTGCATTAGTGCCCAGGTTAGATTATATAATTCAGGTACAGTCGAGAGCCGTGTAGGTTTATCCTCATTTGAGGTGCCTAGGCAACACATTAGGCAATATATTTTTTCTAGAGGTAGGCAGAGTGCTGCATTGTGGGTCCGGTATTGTCAAACATGAAAGATTCTGGAACAGGAGTGTGAGGACAAGTCTGAGAGCAGAAGCTAGACTTGGGCTTCAAGTCGAGGGCATGGCTGTTACCCCCTGCAGATCTGAACGAATATCTCATGCTTCTGAAGTCACGGCGAGGATCAGACTTTGGCTCAGGTTGGAGTTTCGGTGCATGACTGCCCCTTCATGAACGGAGCGGAATCTCATGGCCATGGAGGTTTTCCCACGTTGGGAGTTGTGGGACGAGCCCTTCAAGGATTCCTTCTGCGGGACAATTGAGACCTGTTGGGAAGCTCCAGGATATCCCATATAGAAGGACTCCAGAGCACCGTTCGGGGATGGATGCCAGGGAAGCGGGACTCACATTCCAATTGTCTCCTAGCAACAAGTCAGTTGAGATCTGATGGCTCTGCGGGAGCAAGCGGGGTGGCTGAGTTGAAATGGACTTTCCCAAGGATGGGGCCTAATATGTGTTTGTGTCCATGAAGGCCATGGAATGGGGTGGTGGCACCGGTACCCTGAAGTATTCTCCTAAGCTTTTGACATAGGTCCCATGCACAAGTTTCCTTGTGGAGACGAGATTTGTTCTGATGGGTGCCTCAGGAAACCCCCTATGCTGGCCTTGGAATCCAGGCTTTTGAGGAGACATGCCTGTAAACCAAAGCAATGGATCCGATTATGGCCTAGGGTCCTGTCTGGTTCCATCTTCTTCTCTGGGGACATCCATGTTTTGTATGAGTGTAGGTAGATGGTCAGCTGGTGTCAGACCGCCCTTGTTTGTCCCGGGAGACCTACACTATTGGGATGGCCTCGGGAACTTTGGAGGGTTCTCCCATTTTGTACGATTTTGGACAATGGAATGGGCAGAATTCCCATCATTGGGTAGGCACAGTCCTAAAGTGTGGCTCCAGGGGCCCCATCCTGGAGGGAGTGTGGCCCAGAAATTTGAGGACAGAAGTCTGAAAACACAAACTCAGCTTACGTTGGGGACATAGGTATGGCAGGTCCAATCTACAAACCATGAGAAAAACTCTTCAGGATATGAAGAAAGAGCGAGTCTGAGGCGCTTGCTCAGGCTTTTGTCTGGATTTTGTATCAAAGATGGGCGTGGAATGTGGGGAGTCCTCATGGGCCATGGACGAATCTTCCTCTCTGTGGATTTGGCCCGGTCCCAATTTCTTTCCATCAATCTATGGAATGGGCGGTCTCCTCTCAGGTTTGTTAATTCAGGTGTCCCAACCAAAGAGGAATTCCAAAGCAGAGCCCTGGGGAAGAGTGAAGGGAAAACCCAAACTATGGTTAAAAATTGGGGCCTAGGGGCATGGCAGGCCCAATATGCTTTCTCTTCATCCAGCCACTGAGTGGCCTTACTTAAGGACTGAGCACAGCCTGAGCGTCACAATGTGTGTTTGTGACCAATGTGGCCCGCGAGCAGGGGCTGGGACTCATGGGCCATACTGGTTTCAACTACACTGAACTTAGGACAATATGCCAATCACAAGGTCTCTTGCCATGGGGAAGGAGCTCTGATTTCTGCATCATTTTCAACCCTAGGCAGTGGTTGGATATAAGGTCTAGGATCTGAAGTCTGAAAACCGCAGTTGGGAAGAGATGACGACCTAAGGCCATGGCAGGTCTGATGTGCTCAGTGTGCAGTCAGCTGCCTGGGTGTTGGTCCGGAGTTTCGGGTTCAGGTTGTGCCAGACAGTGCATTAGAGCTCAGGTTAGACTATATAATTTAGGTACAGTCGAGTGCCGTGTAAGTTTATCCTCATTTGAGGTGCCTGGGAAACTCATTAGGCAATATATTTTTTCTAGAGGGGAAGCAGGGTGCTGCATTGTGGGTCCGGAATTGCCAAACTTGAGGGCTTCTGGATTAGGAGTGTGAGGACAGAAGTCTGAGAACACAAGCTAGACTAGGGCTTCAGGCCGAGGGCACGGCAGGTACCCCCTGCAGATCTGAACCAATATCTCATGCATCTGAAGTCACGGCGAGGATCAGACGTTGGCTCGGTTTGGAGTTTCTGTGCATGACTGCCCCTTCATGAATGAAGCGGAATCTCAAGGCCATGGAGGTTTTCCCACGTTGGAAATTGTGGGATGCCCCCTTCAAGGATTCCTTCTGCGGGACAATGGAGACCTGTTGGTCAGCTCCAGGACATCCCATATGGAATGACTCCAGAGCACCTTTCGAGGATGGATGCCAGGGAATCCCGTCTCGCATTCAAATTGTCTCCTAGCAACAAAACAGTTGAGTTCTGATGGCTCTGCGGGAGCATTCGGGGGGCTGTGTTGAAATGGACTTTTCCGAGTTTGGGGCCTAATGTGTGTTTGTGTCCATGAGGGCCTTGGAATGGGGCGGTGGCACCGGGACCCTGAAGTATTCTCCTAAGCTTTTGACATAGGTCCCATGCACAAGTTTCCTTGAGGAGACGAGATTTGTTCTGATGGGTGCCTCAGGAAACCCCCCAAGCTGGCCTTGGAATCCAGGCTTTTGAGGAGACATGCCTGTAAACCAAAGCAATGGATCCGATTATGGCCTAGGGTCCTGTCTGGTTCCATCTTCTTCTCTGGGGACATCCATTTATGGTATGAGTGGAGGTAGATGCTCAGCTGGTGTCAGACCGCCCTTGTTTGTCCCGGGAGACCTACACTATTGGATTGCCTCAGGGCCTATGGAGGGTTCTTCTAATTTGTACGATTTTGGACAATGGAATGGGAAGAATTCCCTGGATTTGGTAGGAACAGTCTAATGTGTGGCTCCAGAGGCCCCAGCCTGGAGAGTGTGTGGCCCAGGAATTTGAGGACAGAAGTCTGAAAACACAAACTCAGCTTAGGTTTGAGACGTAGGTATGGCAGGTCAAATCTACAAACCATGAGAAGAACTCTTCAGGATATGAAGAAAGAGCGAGTCTGAGGCGCTTGCTCAGGCTTTTGTCTCTGGATTTTGTATCAAAGATGGGCGTGGAATGTGGGGAGGCCTCATGGGCCATTGACGAATCTTCCTCTCTGTGGATTTGGCCCGGTCCCAATTTCTTTCTGTCAATATGTGGAATGGGAGGTCTCTCAGGTTTGTTACCTCAGGGGTCCCAAACAAAGAGGAATTCAAAAGCAGAGCCCTGGAGAAGAGTGAAGTGACCACCCAAACTATGGTTAAATATTGGGGCCTAGGGGCATGGCAGGCCCAATATGCTGTCTCTTCATCCAGCCACTGTGAGGCCTTACTTGAGGACTGGACTCAGGCTGAGGGTCACAATGTGTGTTTGTGACCAATGTGGCTCGCGAGCATGGGCGGGGCCTCATGGGCCACACTGGTTTCAACTACACTGAACTTTGGACAACATGCCAATCACAAGGTCTCTTGCCATGGAGAAGGAGCTCTGATTTCTTCATCATTTTCAACCCTGGGCAGTGGTTGGAGTTAAGGCCTAGGTTCTGAAGCCTGAAAACGGCTGTTGGGAAGAGATGAAGACCTAAGCCCATGGCAGGTCTGATGTGCTCAGTGTGAGGTCAGCTGCCTGGGTGTTGGTCCAGAGGTTCGGGTTCAGGTTGTGTCAGACAGTGAATTAGTGCCCAGTTAGACTATAATTCAGGTACAGCCGAGAGCCGTGTAGGTTTATCCTCATTTGAGGTGCCTGGGCAACACAATATGCAATATATTTTTTCTAGAGGCAGGCAGAGTGCTGCATTGTGGGTCCGGTATTGCCAAACATGAGGTATTCTGGACCAGGAGTGTGAGGACAAGTCTGAGAACACAAGCTAGGCTTGGGCTTCAGGCCGAGGGCAAAGCTGGTACCCCCTGCAGATCTGAAAGAATATCTCATGTTTCTGAAGTCACGGCGAGGATCAGACTTTGGCTCAGTTTGGATTTTCTGTGCATGACTGCCCCTTCATGAACGGAGCGGTAATTCAAGGCCATGGAGGTTTTCCCACGTTGTGAGTTGTGGGATGCGCACTTCAAGGATTCCTTTTGCGGGACAATTGAGACCTGTTGGGCAGCTCAAGGATATCCCATATGGAAGGACTCCAGAGCACCGTTCGGGGATGGATGCCAGGGAAGCGGGCCTCGCATTCCAATTGTCTCCTAGCAACAAGACAGTTGAGATCTGAAGGCTCTGCAGGAGCAACCGGGGTGGCTGAGTTGAAATGGACTTTCCCGAGGATGGGGCCTGATATGTGTTTGTTTCCATGAGGGCATTGGAATGGGGCGGTGGCACCGGGACCCTGAAGTATTCTCCTAAGCTTTTGACATAGGTCCCATGCACAAGTTTCCTTGTGGAGACGAGATTTGTTCTGATGGGTGCCTCAGGAAACCCCCTATGCTGGTCTTGGAATCCAGGCTTTTGAGGAAACATGCCTGTAAACCAAAGCAATGGATCCGATTATGGCCTAGGGTCCTGTCTGGTTCCATCTTCTTCTCTGGGGACATCCATCTATGGTATGAGTGGAGGGTGATGCTCAGCTGGTGTCAGACCGCCCTTGTTTGTACCGGGAGACCTACAATATTGTGATGGCCTCGGGAAATTTGGAGGGTTCTCCTAATTTGTACGATTTTGGACAATGGAATGGGCAATGTTCCCATGGATTGGGTAGGCACAGTCCTAAAGTGGCTCCAGGGGCCCCATCCTGGAGGGAGTGTGGCCCAGGAATTTGAGGACAGAAGTCTGAAAACACAAACTCAGCTTAGGTTTGGGGAAGTACGTATTGCAGGTCCAATCTACAAACCATGAGAAGAACTCTTCAGGATATGAAGAAAGAGCGAGTCTGAGGCACTTTCTCAGGCTTTTGTCTCTGGATTTTGTATCAACAATGGGTGTAGAATGTGGGGAGGCCTCATGGGCCATGGACGAATCTTCCTCTCTGTGGATTTGGCCCGGTCCCAATTTCTTTCCGTCAATCTGTGGGATGGGAGGTCTCCTCTCAGGTTTGTTACCTCAGGTGTCCCAACCAAAGAGGAATTCCAAAGCAGAGCCCTGGGGAAGAGTGAAGGGACAACCCAAATGATGGTTAAAAATTGGGACCTAGGGGCATGGCAGGCCCAATATGCTGTCTCTTCATCCAACCACTGAGAGGCCTTACTTGAGGACTGGGCTCAGGCTGAGGGTCACAATGTGTGTTTGTGACCGATGTGGCCCGCGTCCATGGTCGGGGCCTCATGGGCCACACTGGTTTCAACTACACTGAAATTTGGACAACATGCCAATCACAAGGGATCTTGCCATGGGGAAGGTGTTCTGATGTCTGCATCATTTTCACCCCTGGGTAGTGGTTGGAGATAAGGTCTAGGGTCTGAAGCCTGAAAAACCGAGGCTGGGAAGAGATGACGACATAAGGCCATGGCGGGTCTGATATGCTCAGGGGGCGGTCAGCTGCCTGTGTGTTGGTCAGGAGGTTCTGGCTCAGTTTGTGTCAGACAGTGCATTAGTGCCCAGTTTTGACTATATAATTAAGGTACAGTCGAGTGCCGTGTAAGTTTATCCTCATTTGAGGTGCCTGGGAAAATCATTAGGCAATATATTTTTCCTAGAGGGCAGGCAGATTGCTGCATTGTGGGTCCGGAATTGCCAAACTTGAGGGCTTCTGGGCCAGGAGTGGGTGGCGGAGTTGAAATGGACTTTCCTGAGGATGGGGCCTAATGTGTGTTTGTGTCCATGAGGGCCTTGGAATGGGGCGGTGGCACCGGGACCCTGAAGTTTCTCCTAAGCTTTTGACATAGCTCCCATGCACAAGTTTCCCTGTGGAGACGATATTTTTCTGATGGGTGCCTCAGGAAATCACTTATGCTGTTATTGGAATCCAGGCTTTTGAGGAGACACGCCTGTACCAAAGCAATGGATCCGATTATGGCCTAGGGTCCTGTCTGGTTCCATCTTCTTCTCTGGAGATATCCATCTATGGAATGAGTGGGGGTAGATGCACACCTGGTGTTAGACCGCGCCTGTTTGTCCCCGGAGACATACACTATTGGGATGGCCTCGGGGAATTTGGAGGGTTCTCCTAATTTGTACGACTTTGGACAATGGAATGGGCAGAATTCCCATGGATTGGGTAGGCACAGTCCTAATGTGTGGCTCCAGGGGCCCCAGCCTGGAGGGTGTGTTGCCCAGGTTTTTGAGGACAGAAGTCTGAAAACACAAACTCAGCTCAGGTTTTGGGACATAGGTATGGCAGGCCCAATCTAAAGACCATGAGAAGAACTCTTTAGGATATGAAGAAAGAGCGAGGCTGAGGCACTTGGTCAGGTTTTTGTCTCTATATTTTGAATCAACGATGGCCGTGGATGTGGGGAGGCCTCATGGGCCATGGACGAATCTTCCTCTCTGTGAATTTGTCCCTGTCCCAATTCTTTTTCGATAATCTGTGGAATGGGAGGTCCCCTTTCACGTTTGTTACCTCAAGTGACCCAACCAAAGAGAAATTACAAAGCACAGCCCTGGGGAAGAGTGAAGAGACAACCCAAACTATCGTTAAAAATTGGGGCCTAGGGGCATGGCAGGCCCAATATGCCCTCTCTTCATCTAGCCATTGAGAGGCTTTACTTGAGGGCTGGGCTCAGGTTGAGGGTCACAATGTGTGTTTGTGACCAATATGGCTCGCGAGCATGGGCGGGGCCACATGGGCCACACTGGTTTCAACTACACTGGACTTTGGACAACATGCCAATCACATGGTCTCTTGCCATGGGGAAGGTGTTCTTATTTCTGCATCATTTTCAACCCTGGGCAGTAGTTGGAGCTAAGGTCTAGGTTCTGAAGCCTGAAAAACCGTAGTTGGGAAGAGATGACGACCTAAGGCCATTGCTGGTCTGATAGGCTCATTTTGCGGTCAGCTGCCTGGGTGTTGGTAGGAGGTTCTGGCTCGGGTTGTGTCAGACAGTGCACTGGTGCCCAGGTTAGACTATATAATTTGGGTGGCCTCAGGGGCCTTGGAGCTTTTCCCTAACCTGTAGGGTTGTGGTCAATGGATTGGGCACAATTTCCTAGGAGAGGGCAGGCACAATTTTCGCTGTGACACCAGAGGCCCTAGCCTGGAGGATGTGTGGGTCCAGGCTGTGGGCACAGAAGTCTGAAAAAACAGACTCAGCTTATGAGTGGCACCTAGGGTATGGCAGGCCGGATGTACAGCTACTGGGCCTCTGAAACAAGGGGGAGTTGGAGGCGTTCCTTCAGTCTTTTGTCTCTGGATTTTGGGTCCGGGATAGCCGTGGATTGGAGGGGTGGACTCAGGGACTATGGACGAGTATCCCTCTCTGGGTATTTGTCCCAAATACCGAGAGTTGGGGTCATTTTTTTGGAAGGGTGGAGTCGTGTTGTCTGGCTCATGTGTCTCACCAAGAAAGGGATTCCAGAGCAGAGCCCCAGGTACGGGCGGGGCCACTGGTAAACTCAAACACTGGTGAGGATTGGGTGCATAGGGGCTTGGCAAGCCCCATATGCGGGCTCTTGGTCCAGACCCTGACAGGCCTTTCTTTGACATGGGGCTCATGCTGAGGGTCACAGTGTGAATTTGTGCCCAAGCAGCACTCAAGTTCGGCTGTGGCATCAGGGGCCTTGAAGGTTTCTCCCACCCTGAAGGTGTGACTCCATGCCAAGAGCAAGCTTTACAGCCACGGGGAAGGAGGAGTTCTGTTATTTGTTTGCGATACCCAGCTGTGTGGGAATTGATATAATGTCTAGGTTCAGATATCTGAAAACCAAGGTTAGGAAGAGGTGACGGCATAAGACCATGGCGTGTCCGAAGTGCTGTGTGTGCGGCCAGCTGTCTCCTTGTCTGTCTGGACATCTGGCATCAGGCTGTGTCAACAGAGCATGAGTGCCCAGAGCAGCCTATCCAGTTCGGGTACCGTCGAGGCCCGAGCAGGTTGATCCTCATCTGGGTTTTCTGGAGAGAGCCCCACAGGGAAACATTTTTATTCCATTGGGCAGACCCTGGGCTGGGTTGTGGTTCTGGAGTTCCTAGTTCGGAGGGCTTTTTTCCAGGAGTATGAGGAAGGAAGTCTGAAAACACAAACTAGCGTGAGGTTTGGGACCGTGGGCACGGCAGGCCCACTCTGCAGAGGCTGAATCGAGATCTCCTGCACTGAGGTCATGTCAACTATGAGAGGTGTTTCAGGCTAGAGTTTTTGTCCAGCATGGCCTCTTCCTGAAGGGTGTGGGGGCTTCATGAGGCCAGGGAGGTTTGCCTACGATGGGATTTGTGAACTACTCCAAACCTCAAGGTTTCCTTCTGCACGACAGTCGAGTGCTATTGGATGGTTCCAGAAGGCCCCATACGGAAAGACTAGAGAGCATGTGTCTAAGCATGGATGCCTGGGAACGCCAACTCATATTCCCACTCTTTAGTCAGGACAAGGCAGGCTCAATCTGCGGGCTCCTTGGTGAGCTACCCAGGGGGGAGAGCTGAAATGGACTCTCCTGAAGATGAGTCCTTCTGTGGTTTGGTGGACTGGGAGACCTTGGAATGTGGAGGTTTCTCAGGGACTCTGCACGATTCTCCAACGTGAGGTGTTTGACACACTCCAACAAGGAAGCTTCCCATGTGGAGACGAGAGGAGTTCTGTACAGTGCCTCAGGAAAGCCCCATATCCTGTTCTTCGAACCAAAGCCTCTGAGGAGTGACACCTGGAAACCAAAGCAAGAGTTGAGATTAGGGCCTAAGGGCCTGTCTGGCTCAACCTTCTATCTCTGTTGACATCTGTGTGCATGCCTTCATGGAGGTAGCAGCTCAGCTTGTGTCCGAAGGCCCCTGTGTGTACAGGGAGGCTCCCGGTAGTGGGATGTCCTCGGGGGCCTTGAGGTTTCTCATATTCTGGAGGTGTGTAGCCAAAGGAATGGACAGAGTTTCCCAGGAGAGTGCAGGCACGGTCCTGTGGTATGGCTCCAGAGGACTCAGCCAGATGCTGTGTTTGCCAGGGCTGTGGGGACAGATGTCGGAAAAAGCAAACTTGGCTCAGGTAGTGGCCAAGGTAATGGCATGCCTGATATCCAGTCTGTGAGGAAAGATCCTCTGGATATCAAAGGCGGGCAAGTGGGAGGCAGTCGCTCAGGCTTTTGTCTCTGGGTTTTGCGTTCACAGTGGCCGTTCAGGTTAGGGGTTGCTTCAGGGGCCGAGGAAGAGCCTTCCTCTCGGGGGATTGTCCAAGCTCCGAAGTGTTTGGGTTCATTCTGTGGGAAGGGAAGAGTATTGTTTTCTGCCACAGAAGACCCCCCAAAAGAGGGCCTCTAGAGCACAGCAGTGGGTTCTCTCAACTGGAATATGAACCATCTAGTTAGTCCTGGGTTCCTATGGGAATGGCAAGCCACATATGCGGGCACTTGGTCCAGTCACTGAGAGGCGTTACTTGAATAAGGTACTCACGCTGAGGGTCACCATGTGTGTTTGTGCCCAAGGCGGCCCTCACGCATGGGCGTGGCCTCATGGGCCATGCCGTTTTCTCCTACACTGAAGGTTTGACTCACTGCCAGCAGCAAGGTTTCTTGCCATGGGGAAGGAGGGTTTCTGACTTGTGTATCATGTTTCCCCCTGTGCAGGGATTGGAGATAAGGTCTAGGTTCCGATGACTGAAAACCCAGGTTGGGAATGGATGGTGGCCTAAGGCAGTGGCGGGTCCAATGTGCTGGGTGTGCAGCCAGCTGTGTCAGTGACTGTTGGAAGGTCTGGGCTCAGGCTATTTGCGACAGAGCATCAGTGTTTAAGGTAGCCTATGCAATTGGGGTGTTGCCGAGGGCCAAGCAGTTTGATCCTCATTTGGGGTTTCTGGGCAGCACCATAGACAATGTTTTTCTCCTGGGAGGCAGGCAGAGTGCTTCATTGTGTCCCCAGAATTCCCAGAAGGGAGGGTTTGTGGGCCAGGAGTGTGAGGACGGAAGTCTGAGAACACAAGCTAAAGTGAGGATTGGAGCCAAGGGCAGAGCAGGCCGACTCTGCAGAGTCTGAATCAAAATCTCCTGCATCTGAAGTCAGGCTGAGTATCAGACGTTGGCTGAGGCTGGAGTATGTGTCCATGATGGCACCTTCATGATTCGGGGGCCTCATGAGGCCAAGGAAGTTTTCCCACGCTGAGTTTGGAGGTTGCCCCAAACCACAAGGTTTCCTTCTGCGGGACATTCGAGTCCTGTTGCATGGCTCCAGGACATACCATACGGAAGGACTGGAGAGCAGGGTTCGAAGGATGGATCCCTGTCCAGCATACCTCGCATTCCCATTGGCCATTTGCCACAAGATATGTTTGATCTGCTGCCTCTGGGGCACGCTACCCAGGGGGCAGAGATGGAGTGGCCTCTCCTGAGGATGTGTCATAATGTGCGTTTGGGTCCATGGAGACTTTGGAATGTGCTGGATGTTCTGTGGCCCTGCGGAACTCTCCTACCTGAAGGGTTTGATACATCCCCAGTAAGCTCCCCATGTGAAGACGAGAGTGGTTTGGTTTGGTGCCTCAGAAAAGCCCCGTGTGCTGGTCTACGAAAACAGTCCTCTGAGGACGGACACATGGAAACCAAAGCTAAGGTTCAGATTAGGGCCTGGGGGCCTGTCCATTTCAACCTTCTGTCTCTGGGGACACTGTCTGAGAGTCTAAGTGGAGATAGTTGCTCCGCTGCTGTCAGAGAGGCCCTCTTAGTCCAGGGTGGCCTACACTATTGATGGCCTCAGGGGCCTTGGAGATTTTCGCTAACCTGTAGGTGTGGTCAATGGATTGGGCATATTTTCTTTGGAGAGGGCAGGCACAATCTTTCGCTGTGGCTCCAGATGCCCTAGCCTGGAGGTTGTGTGGGTCCAGGCTGTGGGCACAGAATTCTGAAAACACAAACTCAGCTTATGAGTGGCGCCTATGGTATGGCAGCCGATGTACAGTCTGAGAGAAAGCTCCTGGGCCTCTGAAACAAGGGCGAGTGGGAGGCGTTCCTTCAGGCTTTTGTCTCGGGATGTTTTGTCCGGGATAGCCGTGGATTGGAGGGGTGGCCTCAGGACTGTGGACGAGTATCCCTCTCTGGTCATTTGTCCCAGCTTCCAAGAGTTTGGGGTCTTTTGGTGGGAAGGGTGGAGTCGTGTTGTCTGGCTCATGTGTCTCTCCAAGAAAGGTATTCCAGAGCAGAACCCCAGGTACGGGCGTGGTGACTGGAAAACACAAACACTGGTGAGGATTGGGTGCATAGGGTCTTGGCAAGCCCAATATGCGGGCTCTTGGTCCAGGCCCTGACAGGCCTTTCTTTGACATGGGGCTCATGCTGAGGGTCACTGTGTGAATTTGGTCCAAGGCAGCACTCAAGTTTGGTCGTGGCATCAGGGGCCATGAATGTTTCTCCCACCCTGAAGGTGTGACTCCATGCCAAGAGCAAGCTTTACAGCCATGGGGAAGGAGGAGTTCTGTGTTGTGCTTGCGATACCCAGCTGTGTGGAGAATTGATATAATGTCTAGGTTCAGATATCTGAAAACCAAGGTTAGGAAGTGGTGATGGCATAAGACCATGGCGTTTCTGAAGTGCTGGGTGTGTGGCCAGCTTTCTCCTTGTCTGTCTGGACGTCTGGCTTCAGGCTGTGTCAGACAGAGCATGAGTGCCCAGAGAAGCCTATCCAGTTCTTGTACCACAGAGGCCCGAGCAAGTTGATCCTCATCTGGGTTTTCTGGAGAGAGCCCACAGGGAAACGTTTTTCTTCCGTTGGGCAGACCCTGGGCTGGGTTGTGGTTCTGGAGTTCCTAGTCCGGAGGGCTTGTTTGCCAGGAGTGTGAGGAAGGTAGTCTGAAAACACAAGCTAGCATGAGGTTTGGGACCGAGGGCACGGCAGGCCCCTCTGCAGAGGCTGAATCGAGATCTCCTGCACTTAGGTCATGTCAACTATGAGACGTGCCTCAGGCTAGAGTTTTTGTCCAGCATGAATTCTTCCTGAATGGTGTGGGGGTTTCATGAGGCCAGGGAGGTTTGCCTACTATGGGATTTGTGAACTACTCCAAACCTCAAGGTTTCCTTCTGCACGACAGTCGAGTGCTATTGGATGGTTCCAGGAGGCCCAATACGGAAAGACTCGAGGGCATGTGTCTAAGCATGGATGACTGGGAACTCAACCTCATATTCCCACTCTTTAGTCAGGACAAAGCAGGCTCAATCTGCGGGCGCCTTGGTGAGATACCCAGAGGGGAGAGTTGAAATGGACTCTCCTGAAGATGAGTCCTACTGTGGCTTGGAGGCCTGGGAGACCTTGGCATGTGGAGGTGGCTCAGGGACTCTGCAGGATTCTCTACCCTGAGGTGTTTGACACGGCTCCAACAAGGAAGCTTCCCATGTGGAGTCGAGAGGAGTTCTGTTCAGTGCCTCAGGATAGCCGCATATCCTGTTCTTCGAACCAAAGCCTCTGAGGAGTGACACCTGGAATCCAAAGCAAGAGTTGAGATTAGGGCCTAAGGGCCTTTCCGGCTCAACCTTCTATCTCTGTTGACATCTGTGTGCATGCCTTCGTGAAGGTAGCTGCTCAGCTGTGTCCAAAGGCCCCTGTGTGTACAGGGAGGCTCCCGGTAGTGGGATGTCCTCGGGGGCCTTGAGGTTTCTCATATTCTGGAGGTGTGTGGCCAAAGGAATGGACAGAGTTTCCCAGGAGAGAGCAGGCACGGTCCTGTGGTATGGCTCCAGAGGACTCAGCCTAGAGGCTGTGTTTGCCAGGGCTGTGGGGACAGATGTCTGAAAAAGCAAACTTGGCTCAGGTAGGGGCCAAGGTAATGGCAGGCCTGATCTCCAGTCCGAGAGGGGAGATCCTCTGGATATCAAAGGAGGGCAGGTGGGAGGCAGTCGCTCAGGCTTTTGTCTCTGGGTTTTGCGTTCACAGTGGTTGTTCAGGGTAGGGGTTGCTTCAGGGGCCGAGGAAGAGCCTTCCTCTCAGGGTGTTTGTCCAAGCTCCCAAGTGTTTTGGTTCATTCTGTGGGAAGGGAGGAGTACTGTTTTCTGCCACAGGGGACCCTCTAGCAGAGGGACTCTAGAGCACAGCAGTGGGTTCCCTCAACTGGAATACACACCATCTAGTTAGTCCTGGGTGCCTATGGGCATGGTAAACCACATATGCGGGCTCTTGGTCCTGTCACTGAGAGGCGTTACTTGAATAAGGTACTCACGCTGAGGGTCACAATGTGTTTATGTGCCCAAAGCGGCCTTCTCACATGGGCTTGGCCTCATGGGCCATGCCGTTTTCTCCTACACTGAAGGTTTTACTCACTGCCAGCAGCTAGGTTTCTTGCATGGGGAAGGAGGTGTTCTGACTTGTGCATCATGTTTCCCCTGTGCAGGGATTGGAGATAAGGTCTAGGTTCCGATGACTGAAAAAACAGGTTGGGAATGGATGGTGGCCTAAGGCAGTGGCCGGTCCAATGTGCTGGGTGTGCAGCCAGCTATGTCGGTGTCTGTCAGAAGGTCTGGGCTCAGGCTATTTGTGACAGAGCATCAGTGTTTAAGGTAGCCTATGCAATTGGGGTGTTGCCGAGGGCCAAGCAGTTTGATCCTAACTGGGGGTTTCTGGGCAGCACCGTAGACAAAGTTTTTGTCCTGGGAGGCAGGCAGAGTGCTTCATTCTGGCCCCAGAATTCCCAGTAGGGAGGGTTTGTGGGCCAGGAGTGTGAGGACGGAAGACTGAAAACACAAGCTAGGGTGAGGATTGGAGCAAAGGGCAGAGCATGCCCACTCTGCAGAGGCTGAATCAAATTCTCCTGCATCTGAAGTCAGGCTGAGGATCAGACGTTGGCTGAGGCTGGAGTTTGTGTCCATGATGGCACCTTCATTAAGCGGGGGCCTCATGGGCCAAGGAAGTTTTCCCATGCTGCATTTGCAGGTTGCCCCAAACCACAAGTTTTCCTTCTGCGGGACATTCGAGTCCTGTTGCATGGCTCCAGGACATACCTTACGGAAGGACTGGAGAGCAGGGTTCGAAGGATGGATACCTGTCCAGCATGCCTCACATTCCCATTGGCCATTTGCCACAAGATATGTTTGACTTGCTGCCTCTGGGGCACGCTACCCAGGGGGCTGAGTTGAAATGGCCTCTCCTGAGGATGCGACATAATGTGTGTTTGGGACCATGGAGACCTTGGTATGTGCTGGTTGTTCAGTGGCCCAGCGGAACTGTCCTACCTGAAGTGTTTGATACATCCCCAGTAAGAAAGCTCCCCATGTGGAGACGAGAGAGGTTTGGTTTGGTGCCTCAGAAAAGCCCCGTGTGCTGGTCTACGAAAACAGTCCTCTGAGGACGGACACATGGAAACCAAAGCTAAGGTTCAGATTAGGGACTGGGGGCCTGTCCATTTCAACCTTCTGTCTCTGGGGACACTGTCTGAGAGTCTAAGTGGAGATAGTTGCTCCGCTGCTGTCAGAGAGCCCCTCTTAGTCCAGGGTGGCCTACACTATTGATGGCTTCAGGGGCCTTGGAGCTTTTCCCTAACCTGTAGGGTTGTGGTCAATGGATTGGGCACATTTCCTTGGAGAGGGCAGGCACAGTCTTTCGCTTTGGCTCTAGAGGCCCTAGCCTGGAGGTTGTGTGGGTCTAGGCTGTGGGCACAGAAGTCTGAAAACACAAACTCAGCTTATGAGTGGCGCCTGGGGTATGGCAGGCCGGATGTACAGCCCGAGAGGGAGCTCCTGGGCTTCTGAAACAGGGCGAGTGGGAGGCGTTCCTTCAGGCTTTTGTCTCTGGATGTTGTGTCCGGGATAGCCGTGGATTGGAGGAGTGGCCTCAGGGACTGTGGACGAGTGTCCCTCTCTGGGGATTTGTCCCAGCTCCCAAGAGTTTGGGTTCTTTTTGTGGGAAGGGTGGAGTCGTGTTGTCTGGCTCATGTGTCTCTCCAAGAAATGTGTTCCAGAACAGAGCCCCAGGTACGGGCGGGGCGACTGGAAAACTCAAACACTGGTGAGGATTGGGTGCATAGGGGCTTGGCAAGCCCCATATTTGGGCTCTTGGTCCAGGCCCTGACAGGCCTTTCTTTGATATGGGGCTCATGCTGAGGGTCACAGTGTGAATTTGTTCCCAAGCAGCACTCAAGTTTGGGCGTGGCATCAGGGGCCATGAAGGTTTCTCCCACCCTGAAGGTGTGACTCCATGCCAAGAGCAAGCTTTACAGCCACGGGGAAGGAGGAGTTCTGTGTTGTGCTTGCGATACCCAGCTGTGTGGAGGATTGATATAATGTCTAGGTTCAGATATCTGAAAACCAAGGTTAGGAAGTGGTGATGGCATAAGACCATGGCGTGTCCGAAGTGCTGGGTGTGCGGCCAGCTGTCTCCTTTTCTGTTGGACGTCTGGTTTCAGGCTGTGTCAGAGGGAGCATGAGTGCCCAGAGCAGCCTATCCATTTCGGGTACCGTCGAGGCCCGAACAGGTTGATCCTCATCTGGGTTTTCTGGAGAGCCCCACAGGGAAACGTTTTTCTTCCTTTGGGCAGACCCTGGGCTGGGTTGTGGTTCAGGAGTTCCTAGTCCAGAGGGATTGTTTGCCAGGAGTGTGAGGAAGGAAGTCTGAAAAAAAAGCTAGCGTGATGTTTGGGACCGAGGGCACGGCAGGCCCACTCTGCAGAGGCTGAATCGAGATCTCCTGCACTGAGGTCATGTCAACTATGAGACGTGCCTCAGGCTACAGTTTTTGTCCAGCATGGCCTCTTCCTGAAGGGTGTGGGGGCTTCATGAGGCCAGGGAGGTTTGCCTACGATGGGATTTGTTAACTACTCCAAACCTCAAGGTTTCCTTCTGCACGACAGTCGAGTGCTATTGGATGGTTCCAGGAGGCCCCATACGGAAAGACTAGAGAGCATGTGTCTAAGCATGGATGCCTGGGAATGCCAACTCATATTCCCACTCTTTAGTCAGGACAAGGCAGGCTCAATCTGCGGGCTCCTTGGTGAGCTACCCAGGGGGGAGAGCTGAAATGGACTCTCCTGAAGATGAGTCCTTCTGTGGTTTGGTGGACTGGGAGACCTTGGAATGTGGAGGTTTCTCAGGGACTCTGCACGATTCTCCAACGTGAGGTGTTTGACACGGCTCCAACAAGGAAGCTTCCCATGTGGAGACGAGAGGAGTTCTGTACAGTGCCTCAGGAAAGCCCCATATCCTGTTCTTCGAACCAAAGCCTCTGAGGAGTGACACCTGGAAACCAAAGCAAGAGTTGAGATTAGGGCCTAAGGGCCTGTCTGGCTCAACCTTCTATCTCTGTTGACATCTGTGTGCATGCCTTCATGGAGGTAGCAGCTCAGCTTGTGTCCGAAGGCCCCTGTGTGTACAGGGAGGCTCCCGGTAGTGGGATGTCCTCGGGGGCCTTGAGGTTTCTCATATTCTGGAGGTGTGTAGCCAAAGGAATGGACAGAGTTTCCCAGGAGAGTGCAGGCACGGTCCTGTGGTATGGCTCCAGAGGACTCAGCCAGATGCTGTGTTTGCCAGGGCTGTGGGGACAGATGTCGGAAAAAGCAAACTTGGCTCAGGTAGTGGCCAAGGTAATGGCATGCCTGATATCCAGTCTGTGAGGGGAGATCCTCTGGATATCAAAGGCGGGCAAGTGGGAGGCAGTCGCTCAGGCTTTTGTCTCTGGGTTTTGCGTTCACAGTGGCCGTTCAGGTTAGGGGTTGCTTCAGGGGCCGAGGAAGAGCCTTCCTCTCGGGGGATTGTCCAAGCTCCGAAGTGTTTGGGTTCATTCTGTGGGAAGGGAAGAGTATTGTTTTCTGCCACAGAAGACCCCCCAAAAGAGGGCCTCTAGAGCACAGCAGTGGGTTCTCTCAACTGGAATATGAACCATCTAGTTAGTCCTGGGTTCCTATGGGAATGGCAAGCCACATATGCGGGCACTTGGTCCAGTCACTGAGAGGCGTTACTTGAATAAGGTACTCACGCTGAGGGTCACCATGTGTGTTTGTGCCCAAGGCGGCCCTCACGCATGGGCGTGGCCTCATGGGCCATGCCGTTTTCTCCTACACTGAAGGTTTGACTCACTGCCAGCAGCAAGGTTTCTTGCCATGGGGAAGGAGGGTTTCTGACTTGTGTATCATGTTTCCCCCTGTGCAGGGATTGGAGATATGGTCTAGGTTCCGATGACTGAAAACCCAGGTTGGGAATGGATGGTGGCCTAAGGCAGTGGCGGGTCCAATGTGCTGGGTGTGCAGCCAGCTGTGTCAGTGACTGTTGGAAGGTCTGGGCTCAGGCTATTTGCGACAGAGCATCAG
Source organism: Mustela nivalis (assembly GCF_964662115.1). Lineage (NCBI taxonomy): Eukaryota > Metazoa > Chordata > Mammalia > Carnivora > Mustelidae > Mustela > Mustela nivalis. Next base: position 76,447 of record NW_028134845.1, on the reverse strand, counting down.
TGTTTAAGGTAGCCTATGCAATTGGGGTGTTGCCGAGGGCCAAGCAGTTTGATCCTCATTTGGGGTTTCTGGGCAGCACCATAGACAATGTTTTTCTCCTGGGAGGCAGGCAGAGTGCTTCATTGTGTCCCCAGAATTCCCAGAAGGGAGGGTTTGTGGGCCAGGAGTGTGAGGACGGAAGTCTGAGAACACAAGCTAAAGTGAGGATTGGAGCCAAGGGCAGAGCAGGCCGACTCTGCAGAGTCTGAATCAAAATCTCCTGCATCTGAAGTCAGGCTGAGTATCAGACGTTGGCTGAGGCTGGAGTATGTGTCCATGATGGCACCTTCATGATTCGGGGGCCTCATGAGGCCAAGGAAGTTTTCCCACGCTGAGTTTGGAGGTTGCCCCAAACCACAAGGTTTCCTTCTGCGGGACATTCGAGTCCTGTTGCATGGCTCCAGGACATACCATACGGAAGGACTGGAGAGCAGGGTTCGAAGGATGGATCCCTGTCCAGCATACCTCGCATTCCCATTGGCCATTTGCCACAAGATATGTTTGATCTGCTGCCTCTGGGGCACGCTACCCAGGGGGCAGAGATGGAGTGGCCTCTCCTGAGGATGTGTCATAATGTGCGTTTGGGTCCATGGAGACTTTGGAATGTGCTGGATGTTCTGTGGCCCTGCGGAACTCTCCTACCTGAAGGGTTTGATACATCCCCAGTAAGCTCCCCATGTGAAGACGAGAGTGGTTTGGTTTGGTGCCTCAGAAAAGCCCCGTGTGCTGGTCTACGAAAACAGTCCTCTGAGGACGGACACATGGAAACCAAAGCTAAGGTTCAGATTAGGGCCTGGGGGCCTGTCCATTTCAACCTTCTGTCTCTGGGGACACTGTCTGAGAGTCTAAGTGGAGATAGTTGCTCCGCTGCTGTCAGAGAGCCCCTCTTAGTCCAGGGTGGCCTACACTATTGATGGCCTCAGGGGCCTTGGAGATTTTCGCTAACCTGTAGGTGTGGTCAATGGATTGGGCATATTTTCTTTGGAGAGGGCAGGCACAATCTTTCGCTGTGGCTCCAGATGCCCTAGCCTGGAGGTTGTGTGGGTCCAGGCTGTGGGCACAGAATTCTGAAAACACAAACTCAGCTTATGAGTGGCGCCTATGGTATGGCAGACCGATGTACAGTCTGAGAGAAAGCTCCTGGGCCTCTGAAACAAGGGCGAGTGGGAGGCGTTCCTTCAGGCTTTTGTCTCGGGATGTTTTGTCCGGGATAGCCGTGGATTGGAGGGGTGGCCTCAGGACTGTGGACGAGTATCCCTCTCTGGTCGTCATTTGTCCCAGCTTCCAAGAGTTTGGGGTCTTTTGGTGGGAAGGGTGGAGTCGTGTTGTCTGGCTCATGTGTCTCTCCAAGAAAGGTATTCCAGAGCAGAACCCCAGGTACGGGCGTGGTGACTGGAAAACACAAACACTGGTGAGGATTGGGTGCATAGGGTCTTGGCAAGCCCAATATGCGGGCTCTTGGTCCAGGCCCTGACAGGCCTTTCTTTGACATGGGGCTCATGCTGAGGGTCACTGTGTGAATTTGGTCCAAGGCAGCACTCAAGTTTGGTCGTGGCATCAGGGGCCATGAATGTTTCTCCCACCCTGAAGGTGTGACTCCATGCCAAGAGCAAGCTTTACAGCCATGGGGAAGGAGGAGTTCTGTGTTGTGCTTGCGATACCCAGCTGTGTGGAGAATTGATATAATGTCTAGGTTCAGATATCTGAAAACCAAGGTTAGGAAGTGGTGATGGCATAAGACCATGGCGTTTCTGAAGTGCTGGGTGTGTGGCCAGCTTTCTCCTTGTCTGTCTGGACGTCTGGCTTCAGGCTGTGTCAGACAGAGCATGAGTGCCCAGAGAAGCCTATCCAGTTCGTGTACCACAGAGGCCCGAGCAAGTTGATCCTCATCTGGGTTTTCTGGAGAGAGCCCACAGGGAAACGTTTTTCTTCCGTTGGGCAGACCCTGGGCTGGGTTGTGGTTCTGGAGTTCCTAGTCCGGAGGGCTTGTTTGCCAGGAGTGTGAGGAAGGTAGTCTGAAAACACAAGCTAGCATGAGGTTTGGGACCGAGGGCACGGCAGGCCCCTCTGCAGAGGCTGAATCGAGATCTCCTGCACTTAGGTCATGTCAACTATGAGACGTGCCTCAGGCTAGAGTTTTTGTCCAGCATGAATTCTTCCTGAATGGTGTGGGGGTTTCATGAGGCCAGGGAGGTTTGCCTACTATGGGATTTGTGAACTACTCCAAACCTCAAGGTTTCCTTCTGCACGACAGTCGAGTGCTATTGGATGGTTCCAGGAGGCCCAATACGGAAAGACTCGAGGGCATGTGTCTAAGCATGGATGACTGGGAACTCAACCTCATATTCCCACTCTTTAGTCAGGACAAAGCAGGCTCAATCTGCGGGCGCCTTGGTGAGATACCCAGAGGGGAGAGTTGAAATGGACTCTCCTGAAGATGAGTCCTACTGTGGCTTGGAGGCCTGGGAGACCTTGGCATGTGGAGGTGGCTCAGGGACTCTGCAGGATTCTCCACCCTGAGGTGTTTGACACGGCTCCAACAAGGAAGCTTCCCATGTGGAGTCGAGAGGAGTTCTGTTCAGTGCCTCAGGATAGCCGCATATCCTGTTCTTCGAACCAAAGCCTCTGAGGAGTGACACCTGGAATCCAAAGCAAGAGTTGAGATTAGGGCCTAAGGGCCTTTCCGGCTCAACCTTCTATCTCTGTTGACATCTGTGTGCATGCCTTCGTGAAGGTAGCTGCTCACCTGTGTCCGAAGGCCCCTGTGTGTACAGGGAGGCTCCCGGTAGTGGGATGTCCTCGGGGGCCTTGAGGTTTCTCATATTCTGGAGGTGTGTGGCCAAAGGAATGGACAGAGTTTCCCAGGAGAGAGCAGGCACGGTCCTGTGGTATGGCTCCAGAGGACTCAGCCTAGAGGCTGTGTTTGCCAGGGCTGTGGGGACAGATGTCTGAAAAAGCAAACTTGGCTCAGGTAGGGGCCAAGGTAATGGCAGGCCTGATCTCCAGTCCGAGAGGGGAGATCCTCTGGATATCAAAGGAGGGCAGGTGGGAGGCAGTCGCTCAGGCTTTTGTCTCTGGGTTTTGCGTTCACAGTGGTTGTTCAGGGTAGGGGTTGCTTCAGGGGCCGAGGAAGAGCCTTCCTCTCAGGGTGTTTGTCCAAGCTCCCAAGTGTTTTGGTTCATTCTGTGGGAAGGGAGGAGTACTGTTTTCTGCCACAGGGGACCCTCTAGCAGAGGGACTCTAGAGCACAGCAGTGGGTTCCCTCAACTGGAATACACACCATCTAGTTAGTCCTGGGTGCCTATGGGCATGGTAAACCACATATGCGGGCTCTTGGTCCTGTCACTGAGAGGCGTTACTTGAATAAGGTACTCACGCTGAGGGTCACAATGTGTTTATGTGCCCAAAGCGGCCTTCTCACATGGGCTTGGCCTCATGGGCCATGCCGTTTTCTCCTACACTGAAGGTTTTACTCACTGCCAGCAGCTAGGTTTCTTGCATGGGGAAGGAGGTGTTCTGACTTGTGCATCATGTTTCCCCTGTGCAGGGATTGGAGATAAGGTCTAGGTTCCGATGACTGAAAAAACAGGTTGGGAATGGATGGTGGCCTAAGGCAGTGGCCGGTCCAATGTGCTGGGTGTGCAGCCAGCTATGTCGGTGTCTGTCAGAAGGTCTGGGCTCAGGCTATTTGTGACAGAGCATCAGTGTTTAAGGTAGCCTATGCAATTGGGGTGTTGCCGAGGGCCAAGCAGTTTGATCCTAACTGGGGGTTTCTGGGCAGCACCATAGACAAAGTTTTTGTCCTGGGAGGCAGGCAGAGTGCTTCATTCTGGCCCCAGAATTCCCAGTAGGGAGGGTTTGTGGGCCAGGAGTGTGAGGACAGAAGACTGAAAACACAAGCTAGGGTGAGGATTGGAGCAAAGGGCAGAGCATGCCCACTCTGCAGAGGCTGAATCAAATTCTCCTGCATCTGAAGTCAGGCTGAGGATCAGACGTTGGCTGAGGCTGGAGTTTGTGTCCATGATGGCACCTTCATTAAGCGGGGGCCTCATGGGCCAAGGAAGTTTTCCCATGCTGCATTTGCAGGTTGCCCCAAACCACAAGTTTTCCTTCTGCGGGACATTCGAGTCCTGTTGCATGGCTCCAGGACATACCTTACGGAAGGACTGGAGAGCAGGGTTCGAAGGATGGATACCTGTCCAGCATGCCTCGCATTCCCATTGGCCATTTGCCACAAGATATGTTTGACTTGCTGCCTCTGGGGCACGCTACCCAGGGGGCTGAGTTGAAATGGCCTCTCCTGAGGATGCGACATAATGTGTGTTTGGGACCATGGAGACCTTGGTATGTGCTGGTTGTTCAGTGGCCCAGCGGAACTGTCCTACCTGAAGTGTTTGATACATCCCCAGTAAGAAAGCTCCCCATGTGGAGACGAGAGAGGTTTGGTTTGGTGCCTCAGAAAAGCCCCGTGTGCTGGTCTACGAAAACAGTCCTCTGAGGACGGACACATGGAAACCAAAGCTAAGGTTCAGATTAGGGACTGGGGGCCTGTCCATTTCAACCTTCTGTCTCTGGGGACACTGTCTGAGAGTCTAAGTGGAGATAGTTGCTCCGCTGCTGTCAGAGAGCCCCTCTTAGTCCAGGGTGGCCTACACTATTGATGGCTTCAGGGGCCTTGGAGCTTTTCCCTAACCTGTAGGGTTGTGGTCAATGGATTGGGCACATTTCCTTGGAGAGGGCAGGCACAGTCTTTCGCTTTGGCTCTAGAGGCCCTAGCCTGGAGGTTGTGTGGGTCTAGGCTGTGGGCACAGAAGTCTGAAAACACAAACTCAGCTTATGAGTGGCGCCTGGGGTATGGCAGGCCGGATGTACAGCCCGAGAGGGAGCTCCTGGGCTTCTGAAACAGGGCGAGTGGGAGGCGTTCCTTCAGGCTTTTGTCTCTGGATGTTGTGTCCGGGATAGCCGTGGATTGGAGGAGTGGCCTCAGGGACTGTGGACGAGTGTCCCTCTCTGGGGATTTGTCCCAGCTCCCAAGAGTTTGGGTTCTTTTTGTGGGAAGGGTGGAGTCGTGTTGTCTGGCTCATGTGTCTCTCCAAGAAATGTGTTCCAGAACAGAGCCCCAGGTACGGGCGGGGCGACTGGAAAACTCAAACACTGGTGAGGATTGGGTGCATAGGGGCTTGGCAAGCCCCATATTTGGGCTCTTGGTCCAGGCCCTGACAGGCCTTTCTCTGATATGGGGCTCATGCTGAGGGTCACAGTGTGAATTTGTTCCCAAGCAGCACTCAAGTTTGGGCGTGGCATCAGGGGCCATGAAGGTTTCTCCCACCCTGAAGGTGTGACTCCATGCCAAGAGCAAGCTTTACAGCCACGGGGAAGGAGGAGTTCTGTGTTGTGCTTGCGATACCCAGCTGTGTGGAGGATTGATATAATGTCTAGGTTCAGATATCTGAAAACCAAGGTTAGGAAGTGGTGATGGCATAAGACCATGGCGTGTCCGAAGTGCTGGGTGTGCGGCCAGCTGTCTCCTTTTCTGTTGGACGTCTGGTTTCAGGCTGTGTCAGAGGGAGCATGAGTGCCAAGAGCAGCCTATCCATTTCGGGTACCGTCGAGGCCCGAGCAGGTTGATCCTCATCTGGGTTTTCTGGAGAGCCCCACAGGGAAACGTTTTTCTTCCTTTGGGCAGACCCTGGGCTGGGTTGTGGTTCAGGAGTTCCTAGTCCGGAGGGCTTGTTTGCCAGGAGTTTGAGGAACGAAGTCTGAAAAAAAAGCTAGCGTGATGTTTGGGACCGAGGGCACGGCAGGCCCACTCTGCAGAGGCTGAATCGAGATCTCCTGCACTGAGGTCATGTCAACTATGAGACGTGCCTCAGGCTACAGTTTTTGTCCAGCATGGCCTCTTCCTGAAGGGTGTGGGGGCTTCATGAGGCCAGGGAGGTTTGCCTACGATGGGATTTGTTAACTACTCCAAAACTCAAGGTTTCCTTCTGCATGACAGTCGAGTCCTATTGGATGGTTCCAGGAGGCCCCATACGGAAAGACTCGAGAGCAGGTGTCTAAGCATGGATGCCTGGGAACGCCACCTCATATTCCCACTCCTTAGTCAGGACAAGGCAGGCTCAATCTTCGGGCTCCTCGGTGAGCTACCAAGAGGGGAGAGTTGAAATGGACTCTCCTGAAGATGAGTCCTACTGCGGCTTGGTGGCCTGGGAGTCTTGTAATGTGGAGGTGGCTTAGGGTCTCTGCAGGATTCTCCAACCTGAGGTGTTTGACACGGGTTTAACAAGGAAGCTTCCCATGTGGAGACGAGAGGAGTTCTGTTCAGTGCCTCAGGATAGCCGCATATCCTGTTCTTCGAAACAAAGCCTCTGAGGAGTGACACCTGGAAACCAAAGCAAGAGTTGAGATTAGGGCCAAAGGGCCTGTCCGGCTCAACCTTCTATCTCTGTTGACATCTGTGTGCATGCCTTCATGGAGGTAGCAGCTCAGCTTGTGTCCGAAGGCCCCTGTGTGTACAGGGAGACTGCAGGTGGTGGGATGTCCTCGGGGGCCTTGAGGTTTCTCATATTCTGGAGGTGTGTGGCCAAAGGAATGGACAGAGTTTCCCAGGAGAGAGCAGGCATGGTCCTGTGGTATGGCTCCTGAGGACCCAGCCTAGAGGCTGTGTTTGCCAGGGCAGTGGGGACAGATGTCTGAAAAAGCAAACTTGGCTCAGGTAGGGGCCAAGGTAATGGCAGGCCTGATCTCCAGTCCGTGAGGGGAGATCCTCTGGATATCAAAGGAGGGCAAGTGGGAGGCAGTCGCTCAGGCTTTTGTCTCTGGGTTTTGCGTTCACAGTGGTTGTTCAGGGTAGGGGATGCTTCAGGGGCTGAGGAAGAGCCTTCCTCTCTGGGGATTGTCCAAGCTCCCAAGTGTTTGGGTTCATTCTGTGAGAAAGGAAGAGTACTGTTTTCTGCCCAGGGGACCCCCCAGGAGAGGGACTCTAGAGCACAGCAGTGGGTTCCCTCAACTGGAATAAGAACCATCTAGTTAGTCTTGGGTGCCTATGGGCATGGCAAGCCACATATGCGGGATCTTGGTCCAGTCACTGAGAGGCGTTACTTGAATAAGGTACTCACGCTGAGGGTCACCATGTGTTTTTGTGCCCAAGGCGGCCGGCACGCATGGGCGTGGCCTCATGGGCCATGCCATTTTCTCCTACACTGAAGGTTTGACTCACTGCCAGCCGCAAGGTTTCTTGCCATGCGGAAGGATGGGTTCTGACTTGTGCATCAGGTTCCCCCCTATGCAGGGATTGGAGATAAGGTCTAGGTTCCGATGACTGAAAACCCAGGTTGGGAATGGATGGTGGCCTAAGGCAGTTGCGGGTCCAATGTGCTGGGTGTGCAGCCAGCTGTGTCAGTGACTGTTGGAAGGTCTGGGCTCAGGCTATTTGCGACAGAGCATCACTCTTTAAGGTAGCCTATGCAATTGGGGTGTTGCCGAGGGCCAAGCTGTTTGATCCTCATTTGGGGTTTCTGGGCAGCACCATAGACAATGTTTTTCTCCTGGGAGGCAGGCAGAGTGCTTCATTGTGTCCCCAGAATTCCCAGTAGGGAGGGTTTGTGGGCCAGGAGTGTGAGGACGGAAGTCTGAGAACACAAGCTAAAGTGAGGATTGGAGCCAAGGGCAGAGCAGGCCGACTCTGCAGAGTCTGAATCAAAATCTACTGCATCTGAAGTCAGGCTGAGGATCAGACGTTGGCTGAGGCTGGAGTATGTGTCCGTGATGGCACCTTCATGAAGCGGGGGCCTCATGAGGCCAAGGAAGTTTTCCCACGCTGAGTTTGGAGGTTGCCCCGAACCACAAGGTTTCCTTATGCCGGACATTCGAGTCCTGTTGCATGGCTCAAGGACATACCATACGGAAGGACTGGAGAGCACGGTTCGAAGGATGGATCCCTGTCCAGCATACCTCGCATTCCCATTGGCCATAAGCCACAAGGTATGTCATCTGCTGCCTCTGGGGCACGCTAACCAGGGGGCAGAGATGGAATGGCCTCTCCTGAGGATGCGTCATAATGTGCGTTTGGGTCCATGGAGACCTTGGAATATGCTGGTTGTTCAGTGGCCCTGGGGAACTCTCCTACCTGAAGGGTTTGATACATCCCCAGTAAGTAAGCTCCCCATGTGAAGACGAGAGAGGTTTGGTTTGGTGCCTCAGAAAAGCCCCGTGTGCTGGTCTAGGAAAACAGTCCTCTGAGGATGGACACATGGAAACCAAAGCTAAGGTTCAGATTTGGGCCTGGGGGCCTGTCCATTTCAACCTTCTGTCTCTGGGGACACTGTCTAGAGTCTAAGTGGAGATAGCTGCTCTCTGGTGTCAGAGAGCCCCTCTTAGTCCAGGGTGGCCTACACTATTGATGGCCTCAGGGGCCTTGGAGCTTTTCCCTAACCTGTAGGTTTGTGGTCAATGGATTGGGCACACTTTCCTTGGAGAGGGCAGGCACAATCTTTCGCTGTGGCTCTAGAGGCCCTAGCCTGGAGGTTGTGTGTTCTAGGCTGTGGGCACAGAAGTCTGAAAACACAAACTCAGCTTATGAGTGGCGCCTGGGGTATGGCAGGCCGGATGTACAGCCCGAGAGGTTGCTCCGGGGCTTCTGAAACAGGGCGAGTGGGAGGCGTTCCTTCAGGCTTTTGTCTCTGGATGTTGTGTCCGGGTTAGCCGTGGATTGGAGGAGTGGCCTCAGGGACTGTGGACGAGTGTCCCTCTCTGGGGATTTGTCCCAGCTCCCAAGAGTTTGCGGTCATTTTGTGGGAAGGTTGGAGTCGTGTTGTCTGGCTCATGTGTCTCTCCAAGAAAGGTATTCCAGAACAGAGCCCCAGGTACGGGCGGGGCGACTGGAAAACTCAAACACTGGTGAGGATTGGGTGCATAGGGGCTTGGCAAGCCCCATATTTGGGCTCTTGGTCCAGGTCCTGACAGGCCTTTCTTTGATATGTGGCTCATGCTGAGGGTCACAGTGTGAATTTGTTCCCAAGCAGCACTCAAGTTTGGGCGTGGCATCAGGGGCCATGAAGGTTCCTCCCACCCTGAAGGTGTGACTCCATGCCAAGAGCAACCTTTACAGCAACGGGGAAGGTGAAGTTCTGTGTTGTGCTTGCGATACCCAGCTGTGTGGGGAATTGATATAATGTCTAGGTTCAGATATCTGAATACCAAGGTTAGGAAGACGTGACGGCATAAGACCATGGCGTGTCCGAAGTGCTGGGTGTGCGGCCAGCTGTCTCCTTTTCTGTTGGACGTCTGGTTTCAGGCTGTGTCAGACAGAGCATGAGTGCCCAGAGCAGTCTATCCATTTCGGGTACCGTCGAGGCCCGAGCAGGTTGATCCTTATCTGGGCTTTCTGGAGAGCCCCACAGGGAAACGTTTTTTTTCCGTTGGACAGACCCTGGGCTGGGTTGTGGTTCAGGAGTTCCTAGTCCGGAGGGCTTGTTTGCCAGGAGTGTGAGGAAGGAAGTCTGAAAAGAAAAGCTAGCGTGATGTTTGGGACCGAGGGCACGGCAGGCCTACTTTGCAGAGGCTGAATCGAGATCTCCTGCACTGAGGTCATGTCAACTATGAGACGTGCCTCAGGCTAGAGTTTTTGTCCAGCATGGCCTCTTCCTGAAGGGTGTGGGGGCTTCATGATGCCAGGGAGGTTTGCCTACGATGGGATTTGTGAACTACTCCAAAACTCAAGGTTTCCTTCTGCACGACAGTCGAGCCCTATTGGATGATTCCAGGAGGCCCCATACGGAAAGACTCGAGAGCAGGTGTCTAAGCATGGATGCCTGGGAACGCCACCTCATATTCCCACTCTTTAGTCAGGGCAAGGCAGGCTCAATCTTCAGGCTCCTCAGTGAGCTACCAAGAGGGGAGAGTTGAAATGGACTCTCCTGAAGATGAGTCCTACTGCGGCTTGGTGGCCTGGGAGTCTTGTAATGTGGAGGTGGCTTAGGGTCTCTGCAGGATTCTCCAACCTGAGGTGTTTGACACGGGTTTAACAAGGAAGCTTCCCATGTGGAGACGAGAGGAGTTTTGTTCAGTGCCTCAGGATAGCCGCATATCCTGTTCTTCGAACCAAAGCCTCTGAGGAGTGACACCTGGAAACCAAAGCAAGAGTTGAGATTAGGGCCAAAGGGCCTGTCCGGATCAACCTTCTATCTCTGTTGACATCTGTGTGCATGCCTTCGTGGAGGTAGCTGCTCAGCTTGTGTCCGAAGGCCCCTGTGTGTCCAGGGGGGCTCCCGGTAGTGGGTTGTCCTCGGGGGTCTTGAGGTTTCTCATATTCTGGAGGTGTGTGGCCAAAGCAATGGACACAGTTTCTCAGGAGAGAGCAGGCACGGTCCTGTGGTATGGCTCCAGAGGACTAAGCCTAGAAGCTGTGTATTCCAGGGCTGTGGGGACAGATGTCTGAAAAAGCAAACTTGGCTCAGGTAGGGGCCAAGGTAATGGTAGGTCTGATCTCCAGTCCGTGAGGGGAGATCGTCTGGATATCAAAGGAGGGCAAGTGGGAGGCAGTCGCTCAGGCTTTTGTCTCTGGGTGTTGCATTCACAGAGGCCGTTCAGGGTAGGGGTTTCCTCAGGGGACGAGGAAGAGCCTTCCTCTCAGGGGGATGGTCCAAGCTCCCAAGTGTTCGGGTTCATTCTGTGGGAAAGGGAGAGTACTGTTTTCTGCCACAAGGGACCCCCCAGTAGAGGGAATCTAGAGCACAGCAGTGGGTTCCCTCAACTGGAATACACACCATCTATTTAGTCCTGGGTGCCTATGGGCATGGCAAGCCACATATGCGGGCTCTTGGTCCTGTCACTGAGAGGCGTTACTTGAATAAGGTACTCACGCTGAGGGTCACCATGTGTGTTTGTGCCCAAGGCGGCCCTCACACATGGGCGTGGCCTCATTGGGCCATGCCGTATTCTCCTACACTAAAGGTTTGACTCACTGCCAGCAGCAAGGTTTCTTACCATGGGGAAGGAGTGGTTCTGACCTGTGCATCAGGTTCCCCCCTGTGCAGGGATTGGAGATAAGGTCTAGGTTCCGATGACTGAAAACCCAGGTTGGGAATGGATGGTGGCCTAAGGCAGTGGCGGGTCCAATGTGCTGGGTGTGCAGCCAGCTGTGTCGGTGTCTGTTGGAAGGTCTGGGCTCAGGCTATTTGCGACAGAGCATCACTGTTTAAGGTAGCCTATGCAATTGGGGTGTTGCCGAGGGCCAAGCAGTTTGATCCTCATATGGGGTTTCTGGGCAGCAGCATAGACAATGTTTTTCTCCTGGGAGGCAGGCAGAGTGCTTCATTGTGGCCCCAGAATTCCCAGTAGGGAGGGTTTGTGGGCCAGGAGTGTGAGGACGGAAATCTGAGAACACAAGCTAGGGTGAGGATTGGAGCCAAGGGCAGAGCAGGTCGACTCCTCAGAGGCTGAATAAAAATCTCCTGCATCTGAAGTCAGGCTGAGGATCAGTCGTGGGCTGAGGCTGGAGTATGTGTCCGTGATGGAACCTTCATGAAGCGGGGGCCTCATGAGGCCAAGGAAGTTTTCCCACGCTGAGTTTGGAGGTAGCCCCGAATCACAAGGTTTCCTTCTGCGGGACATTCGAGTCCTGTTGCATGGCTCCAGGACATACCATACGGAAGGACTGGAGAGCACGGTTCGAAGGATGGATCCCTGTCCAGCATGCCTCGCATTCCCATTGGCCATTACCCACAAGATATGTTTGATCTGCTGCCTCTGGGGCACGCTACCCAGGGGGCTGAGTGAAATGGCCTCTCCTGAGGATGCGTCATAATGTGCGTTTGGGTCCATGGAGACCTTGGAATGTGCTGGTTGTTCAGTGGCCCTGCGGAACTCTCCTACCTGAAGGGTTTGATACATCCCCAGTAAGTAAGCTCCCCATGTGGAGACGAGAGAGGATTGGTTTGGTGCCTCAGAAAAGCCTCGTGTGCTGGTCTTCGAAAACATTCCTCCTAGGACGGACACATAGAAACCAAAGCAAAGGTCCTGATTAGAGCCTGGGGGCCTGTCCATTTCAACCTTCTGTCTCTGGGGACACTGTCTGAGAGTCTAAGTGGAGATAGTTGCTCCGCTGTTGTAAGAGAGCCCCTCTTAATCCAGGGTGGTTTACACTATTGATGACCTCAGGGGCCTTGGAGCTTTTCCCTAACCTGTAGGGTTGTGGTCAATGGATTGGGCACACTTGCCTTGGAGAGGGCAGGCACAATCTTTCGCTGTGGCTCCAGAGGCCCTAGCCTGGAGGTTGTGTGGGTCAAGGCTGTGGGCACAGAAGTCTGAAAACACAAACTCAGCTTATAAGTGGCGCCTAGGGCATGGCAGGCCGGATGTACAGCCCGAGAGGGAGCTCCTGGGCCTCTGAAACAAGGGCGAGTGGGAGGCGTTCCTTCAGGCTTTTGTCTCTGGATGTTGTGTCCGGGATAGCCGTGGATTGCAGGGGTGGCCTCAGGGACTGTGGACGAGTATCCCTCTCTGGGGATTTGTCCCAGCTCCCAAGAGTTTGGAGTCATTTTGTGGGATGGGTGGAGTCGTGTTGTCTGGCTCATGTGTCTCTCCAAGAAAGGTATTCCAGAGCAGAGCCCCAGGTACAGGCGGGGCGACTAGAAAACTGAAACACCTGTGAGGATTGGGTGCATAGGGGCTTGGCAAGCCCCATATGCGCCTCTTGGTCCAGGCCCTGACAGGCCTTACTTTGACATGGGGCTCATGCTGAGGTCACAGTGTGAATTTGTGCCCATCAGCACTCAAGTTTGGGCGTGGCATCAGGGACCATGAAGGTTTCTCCCACCCTGAAGGTGTGACTCCATGCCAAGAGCAAGCTTTACAGCCACGGGGAAGGAGGAGTTCTGTTTTGTGCTTCCGATACCCAGCTGTTGGAGAATTGATATAATGTCTAGGTTCAGATATCTGAAAACCAAGGTTAAAAAGAGGTGACGGCATAAGACCATGGCGTGTCCGAAGTGCTGTGTGTGCGGCCAGCTGTCTCCTTGTCTGTCTGGACGTCTGGCTTCAGGCTGTGTCAGACAGAGCATAAGTGCCCAGTGCAGCCTATCCAGTTCGGGTACCGTCGAGGCCCGAGCAGGTTGATCCTCATCTGGGTTTTCTGGAGAAAGCCCCACAGGGAAACGTTTTTCTTCCTTTGGGCAGACCCTGGGCTGGGTTGTGGTTCTGGAGTTCCTAGTCCGGAGGGCTTGTTTGCCAGGATTGTGAGGAAGGAAGTCTGAAAACACAAGCTAGCGTGAGGTTTGGGACCGCGGGCACGGCAGGCCCACTCTGCAGAGGCTGAATCGAGATCTCCTGCACTGAGGTCATGTCAACTATGAGAGGTGTTTCAGGCTAGAGTTTTTGTCCAGCATGGCCTCTTCCTGAAGGGTGTGGGGGCTTCATGAGGCCAGGGAGGTTTGCCTACGATGGGATTTGTAAACTACTCCAAACCTCAAGGTTTCCTTCTGCACGAAAGTCGAGTGCTATTGGATGGTTCCAGGAGGCCCCATACGGAAAGACTCGAGAGCATGTGTCTAAGCATGGATGCCTGGGAACGCCACCTCATTTTCCCACTCTTTAGTCAGGACAAGGCAGGCTCAATCTGCGGGCTCCTGGGTGAGCTACCCAGAGGGGAGAGTTGAAATGGACTCTCCTGAAGATGAGTCCTACTGTGGCTTGGTGGTCTGGGAGACCTAGGAATGTGGAGGTGGCTCAGGGACTCTGCAGGATTCTCCAACCTGAGGTGTTTGACACGGCTCCAATAAGGAAGCTTCCCATGTGGAGACGAGAGGAGTTCTTTTCAGTGCCTCAGGAAAGCCCCATATCCTGTTCTTCGAACCAAAGCCTCTGAGGAGTGACACCTGGACACCAAAGCAAGAGTTGAGATTAGGGCCTAAGGGCCTGTCCAGCTCAACCTTCTATCTCTGTTTACATCTGTGTGCATGCATTCATGGAGGTAGCAGCTCAGCTTGTGTCCGAAGGCCCCTGTGTGTATAGGGAGGCTCCCGGTAGTGGGATGTCCTCGGGGGCCTTGAGGTTTCTCATATTCTGGAGGTGTGTGGCCAAAGGAATGGACAGAGTATCCCAGGAGAGAGCAGGCACGGTCCTGTGGTATGGCTCCAGGAAACTCAGCCTAGAGGCTGTGTTTGCCAGGGCTGTGGGGACAGATGTCTGTAAAACCAAACTTGGCTCTGGTAGGGGCCAAGGTAATGGCAGGCCTGATCTCCAGTCCGTGAGGGGAGATCCTCTGGATATCAAAGGAGGGAAAGTGGGAGGCAGTCGCTCAGGCTTTTGTCTCTGGGTGTTGCTTTCACAGTGGCCGTTCAGTGTAGGGGTTGCTTCAGGGGCCGAGGAAGAGCCTTCCTCTCGGGGGATTGTCCAAGCTCCCAAGTGTTTGGGTTCATTCAGTGGGTAGGGAAGAGTACTGTTTTCTGCCACAGGGGACCTTCCAGGAGAGGGCCTCTAGAGCACAGCAGTGGGTTCCCTCAACTGGAATACACACCATCTAGTTAGTCCTGCGTGCCTATGGGCATGGCAAGCCACATATGTGGGCTCTTGGTCCAGTCACTGAGAGGCGTTACTTGAATAAGGTACTCACGCTGAGGGTCACAATGTGTGTTTGTGCCGAAGGCAGGCCTCACGCATGGGCGAGGCCTCATGGGTCATGCCATTTTCGCCTACACTGAAGGTTTGACTCACTGCAAGCAGCAAGGTTTTGTGCCATGGGGAAGGAGGGGTTCTGACTTGTGCATCAGGTTCCCCCCTGTGCAGGGATTGGAGATAAGGTCTAGGTTCCGATGACTGAAAACCGAGGTTGGGAATGGATGGTGGCCTAAGGCAGTGGCGGGTCCAATGTGCTGGGTGTGCAGCCAGCTGTGTCGGTGTCTGTTAGAAGGTCTGGTCTCAGGATATTTGCGACAGAGCATCACTGTTTAAGGTAGCCTATGCAATTGGGGTGTTGCCGAGGGCCAAGCAGTTTGATCCTCATTTGGGGTTTCTGGGCAGCACCATAGACAAAGTTTTTCTCCTGGGAGGCAGGCAGACTACTTCATTGTGGCCCCAGATTTCCCAGTAGGGAGGGTTTGTGAGCCAGGAGTGTGAGGACGGAAGTCTAGGAACACAAGCTAAAGTGAGGATTGGAGCCAAGGGCAGAGTAGGCCCACTCTGCAGAGGCTGAATCAACATGTCCTGCATCTGAAGTCAGGCTGAGGATTAGACGTTGGCTGAGGCTGGAGTATGTGTCCATGATGGCACCTTCATGAAGCGGGGGCCTCATGAGGCCAAGGAAGTTTACCCACGCTGAGATTGTACGTTGCCCCAAACGACAAGGTTTCATTCTGTGGGACATTCGATTCCTGTTGCATGTATGTCCAGGATATACCATACGGAAGGACTGGAGAGCAGGGTTCGAAGGATGGATCCCTGTCCAGCATGCCTCGCATTCCCATTGGCAATAAGCCACAAGATATGTTTGTTCTGCTTCCTCTGGGGCACGCTAACCAGGGGGCTGAGTTGAAATGGCCTCTCCTGAGGATGCGTCATAATGTGCGTTTGGGTCCATGGAGACTTTGGAATGTGCTGGTTGTTCAGTGGCCCTGCAGAACTCTCTTACCTGAAGGGTTTGATACATCCCCAGTAAGTAAGCTCCCCATGTGGAGACGAGAGAGGTTTGGTTTGGTGCCTCAGAAAAGCCCAGTGTGCTGGTCTACGAAAACAGTCCTCTGAGGACGGACACATGGAAACCAAAGCTAAGGTTCAGATTAGTGCCTGGGGGCCTGTCCATTTCAACCTTCTGTCTCTGGGGTCACTGTCTGAGAGTCTAAGTGGAGATAGTTGCTCCGCTGGTGTCAGAGAGCCCCTCTTAGTCCAGGGTGGCCTACACTATTGATGGCCTCAGGGGCCTTGGAGCTTTTCCCTAACCTGTAGGGTTGTGGTCAATGGATTGGGCACACTTTCCTTGGAGAGGGCAGGCACAATCTTTTTCTGTGGCTCCAGAGGCCCTAGCCTGGCGGTTGTGTGGGTCCAGGCTGTGGGCACAGAAGTCTGCAAACACAAACTCAGCTTAGGAGTGGCGCCTAGGGTATGGCAGGCCGGATGTACAGCCCGAGAGGGAGCTCCTGGGCCTCTGAAACAAGGGCGAGTGGGAGGCGTTCCTTCAGGCTTTTGTCTCTGGATGTTGTGTCCGGGATAGCCATGGATTGGAGGGGTGGCCTCAGGGACTGTGGACGAGTATCCCTCTCTGGGGATTTGTCCCAGCTCCCAAGAGTTTGGGGTCATTTAGTGGGAAGGGTGGAGTCGTGTTGTCTGGCTCATGTGTCTCTCCAAGAAAGGGACTCCAGAGCCGAGCCCCAGGTACGGGCGGGGCGACTGCAAAACTCAAACACTGGTGAGGATTGGGTGCATAGGGGCTTGGCAAGCCCCATATTTGGACTCTTGGTCCAGGCCCTGACAGGCCTTTCTTTGACATGGGGCTCATGCTGAGGGTCACAGTGTGAATTTGTGCCCAAGCAGCACTCACGTTTGGGCGTGGCATCAGGGGCCATGAAGGTTTCTCCCACCCTGAAGGTGTGACTCCATGCCAAGAGCAAGCTTTACAGCCACGGGAAAGGATGAGTTTTGTTTTGTGCTTGCGATACCCAGTTGTGTGGAGAATTGATATAATGTCTAGGTTCAGATATCTGAAAAACAAGGTTAAAAAAAGGTGACGGCATAAGACCATGGCGTTTCCGAAGTGCTGGGTGTGCGGCCAGCTGTCTCCTTGTCTGTCTGGACGTCTGGTTTCAGGCTGTGTCAGACAGAGCATGAGTGACCAGAGAAGCCTATCCAGTTTGGTACCGTCAAGGCCCGAGCAGGTTGATCCTCATCTGGGTTTTCTGGAGAGAGCCCCACAGGGAAACGTTTTTCTTCCATTGGGCAGACCCTGGGATTGGTTGTGGTTCTGGAGTTCCTAGTCCGGAGGCTTTGTTTGCCAGGAGTGTGAGGAAGGAAGTCTGAAAACACAAGCTAGCATGAGGTTTGGGACCGAGGGCATGGCAGGCCCACACTGCAGAGGCTGAATCGAGATCTCCTGCACTGAGGTCATGTCAACTATGAGACGTGCCTCAGGCTACAGTTTTTGTCCAGCATGGCCACTTCCTGAAGGGTGTGGGGGCTTCTTGAGGCCACTGAGGTTTGACTACGATGGGATTTGAGAACTACTCCAAACCTTAAGGTTTCCTTCTGCACGACAATCGAGTACTATTGGATGGTTCCAGGAGGCCCCATACGGAAAAACTCGAGAGCAGTTGTCTAAGCATGGATGCCTGGGAACGCCACCTCATATTCCCACTCTTTAGTCAGGACAAGGCTGGCTCAATCGGCGGGCTCTTGGGTGAGATACCCAGAGGGGAGAGTTGAAATGGACTCTCCTGAAGATGAGTCCTACTGTGGCTTGGTGGCCTGGGAGACCTGGATGTGGAGGTGGCTCAGGGACTCTGCAGGATTCTCCAACCTGAGGTGTTTGACACGGCTCCAACAAGGAAGCTTCCCATGTGGAGACGAGAGGAGTTCTGTTCAGTGCCTCAGGAAAGCCCCATATCCTGTTCTTCGAACCAAAGCCTCTGAGGAGTGACACCTGGAAAACAAAGCAAGAGTTGAGATTAGGGCCTAAGGGCCTGTCCGGCTCAACCTTCTATCTCTGTTGACATCTGTGTGCATATAATGTGTAGGTTCAGACATCTGAAAACCAAGGTTAGGAAGAGGTGACGGCATAAGACCATGGCGTGTCCGAAGTGCTGGGTGTGCGGCCAGCTGTCTCCTTGTCTGTCTGGACGTCTGGCTTCAGGCCTTGTCAGATAGAGCATGAGTGCCCAGAGCAGCCTATCTAGTTCGGGTACCTTCAAGGCCTGAGCAGGTTGATCCTCATCTGGGTTTTCTGGAGAGAGCCCCACAGGGAAACGTTTTTCTTCCATTGGGCAGACCCTGGGCTGGGTTGTGGTTCTGGAGTTTCTAGTCCGGAGGGCTTGTTTGCCAGGAGTGTGAGGAAGGAAGTCTGAAAACACAAGTTAGTGTGAGGTTTGGGACCGAGGGCACGGCAGGCCACTCTGCAGAGGCTGAATCGAGATCTCCTGCACTGAGGTCATGTCAACTATGAGACGTGCCTCAGGCTAGAGTTTTTGTCCAGCATGGCCTCTTCCTGAAGGGTGTGGGGGCTTCATGAGCCCAGGAGTTTTGCCAATGATGGGATTTGTGAACTACTCCAAACCTCAAGATTTCCTTCTGCACGACTGTCGAGTGCTATTGGATGGTTCCAGGAGGCCCCATACCGAAATACCTGAGAGCAGGTGTCTAAGCATGGATGCCTGGGAACGCCACCTCATATTCCCACTCTTTAGTCCGGACAAGGCGGGCTCAATCTGCGGGCTCCTGGGTTAGCTACCCAGAGGGGAGAGTTGAAATGGACTCTCCTGAAGATGAGTCCTACTGTGGCTTGGTGGTCTGGGAGACCTTGGAATGTGGAGGTGGCTCAGGGACTCTGCAGGATTCTCCACCCTGAGGTGTTTGACACGGCTCCAACAAGGAAGCTTCCCATGTGGAGACCAGAGGAGTTCTATTCAGTGCCTCAGGAAAGCCCCATATCCTGTTCTTCAAACCAAAGCCTCTGAGGAGTTACACCTGGAAACCAAAGCAAGAGTTGAGATTAGAGCTTAAGGGCCTGTCCGGCTCAACCTTCTATCTCTGTTGACATATTTGTGCATCCCTCGTGGAGGTAGCTGCTCAGCTTGTGTCTGAATGCCGCTGTGTGTCCATAGAGGATCCCGGTAGTGGGATATCCTCGGGGGCCTTGAGTTTTTTCATATTCTGGAGGTGTGTCGCCAAAGGAATGGTCACAGTTTCCCAGGAGAGAGCAGGCACGGTCCTGTGTTATGGCTCCAGAGGACCCAGCCTAGAGGCTGTGTTTTCCAGGGCTGTGGGACAGATTTCTGAAAAAGCAAACTTGGCTCTGGTAGGGGCCAAGGTAATGGCAGGCCTGATCTCCAGTCCGTGAGGGGACATCCTCTGGATATCAATGGAGGGAAATTGGGAGGCAGTCGCTCAGGCTTTTGTCTCTGGGTGGTGCATTCACAGAGGCTGTTCAGGGTAGGGGTTGCCTCAGGGGACGAGGAAGAGCCTTCCTCTCGGTGTATTGTCCAAGCTCCCCAGTGTTTGTGTTCATTCTGCGGGAAGGGAAGAGTACTGTTTTCTGCCAAAGGGGACCCCACAGGATTGGGACTCTAGAGCACAGCAGTGGGTTCTCTCAACTGGAATACACACCATCTAGTTAGTCCTGGGGGCCTATGGGCATGGCAAGCACTATATGCAGGCTCTTGGTCCAGACCGTGACAGACCTTTTTTTGACATCGGCTCATGCTCATGGTCACACTGTGAATTTGTGCCCAAGCAGCACTCAAGTTTTGGCGTGGCATCTGTGGCCATGAAGGGTTCTCCCACGTGAAGGTGTGACTCCATGCGAAGAACAAGCATTACAGCCATGTTGAAGGCAGAGTTCTGATTTGTGATTCCGATACACAAACTCAGCTTCGGTTGGGGACGTCGGTATTGCAGGCCCAATCTACAAACCATGAGAAGAACTCATGAGGATTTGAATATAGAGCAGGTCTGAGGCTCTTGCTCAGGCATTTGTCTCTGGATGTTGTTCAGCGATGGCCGTGGAATGTCGGGAATGCCTCATGGGCCATGGAGGAATCTTCCTCTCTGAGGATATGGCCCGATTTCCAATTGTTTTTCGTCAGTCTGTGGGATGGGAGGACTCCTTTCATGTTTGTTACCTCAGGTATCCCACCAAAGAGGAATTCCAAAGCAAAGCCGTGGGGAAGACTGAAGGGACAACCCGAATTATGGTTAAAAATTTGGGCTAAGGGGCATGGCAAGCCCAATATGCTATCTCTTTATCCAGCCACTGAGAGGCCTTACTTGAGGACTGGGCTCAGGCTTAGGTTCACAATGTGTGTTTGTGACCAATGTGGCACGCGAGCATGGGTGGGGCCTCATGGGCCACACTGGTATCAACTACACTGAATGTTGGACAACATGCCAACCACAAGGTTTCTTGCCATGGGGAAGGAGTTCTGATTTCCTCATCATGTTCAACCCTGAGCAGTGATTGTAGATAAAGTCTAGTTTCTGAAGCCTGAAAACCGAGGTTGGGAAGAAAAAATGACCTTAGGCCATGGTGGAACGAATGCTCAGTGTGCGGCCAGTTGCCTGCATGGGGCCAGGAGGTCCAGGCTCAGGATGTGTCAGAAAGGACATTAGTGCCCTGATCAGCTTAAGTATTTGGGGTACAGCAAAGGTCGGTGAGGTTGATCCTCATTTGGGGTTTCTGGGTAGCAATGTTTTTCTTCTGGAGGGCAGGCAGTGTGCTGCATTGTAGTTCTGGATTGCCAAACTGGAAGGCTTGTGGGCCAGTAGTCTGAGGACAGAAGTCAGGGAACACAAGCTAGGCTTAGGTTTCTGGGTGAGGCCATGGCAGGCACAATCTACAGACCTGAATCGAGATCTCGTGCATCTGAAGTCAGGGCGAGGATCAGATGATCGCTCAGTTTCTGAACCTGATGGCCCCTTCATGAAGGGGGGGGCATCACGATGCCATGGGGGTTTTCCCACGATGGGAGTTTGAGAAGCACCAAAGTGCAGAGTGTTCTGCAGGGAAATTGAGACCTGTTGTTTGCTGCAGGCCAATGATTCTGAGCAGGGTTCTAAAGATGGATGGCTGGGTAGCCCACCTCGCATTCCAATTGTCTCCTAGCAACAAGACAGGTTAGATCTCCTGGATCTGTGGGGAGCAACCGAGGACGCTGAGTTGAAATGGACACCCCTGGGGATGGGTCCTAATGTGCTTTTGTGTCTATGGAGACCTTGGAATAAAGCGGTGGCACTGGAGCCCTAAAGGGTTCTCCTAAACAGAGGCTTTGACACAGCTCCAACGTGCAAGTTTCTCATGTGTAGATGAGATGTTTTCTGATGGGTGAGTCAAGAAACAGCTATATGCTGCTTTTGAAATCCAGGCCTCTGAGGAGAGATGCCTGGATACCAAAGCAATGGATCTGATTAGTGCCTAGGGGCCTGTTCTTTCCTTTTTACCTCTGGGGACATCTGTCTATGGGTCTGAGTGCAGGTAGGTGCTCAGTTGGGCTCAGATTGCCCGTTTTTCCTGGGAAGCCACCACTATTGAGATGGATCAGGGACTTTGGAGGTTTATCCTATTAGAAGGGTTGTGGCCATTGGAATGGGCACACACAATTTCCTTGGAGAGGCAAGTACAGTCCTCAGGTTTGGCTCCAGGGGCCTGAGCCTGTAGGTTGTGTAGGCCAGGGCTGTTTGGACAGTTGTCTGAAAACACAAACTCGGCTTATGTTTCGGGTCATAGGTATGGCAGGACTGATCTACAGACCATGAGGAGAACTCTTCGGGATTTGAAAGAGGGGCGAGTGTGAGGCTACTGCTCAAGTTTTTGTCTCTGGATATCGTGTCACTCATGGTAGTGGAATTTCTGGGTGACTTCATGGGAAATGGACGAGTCTTACTCTCTGATGGTTTGGCCCCGTCCAACGAGTTTGAGGTCATACTGTGGGCTGGAAGAAGACCGTTTTTTTGTTGTTGTTGTTTTCTTTATTAACCTCAGGTGTCCCACCAAATGAGGGATTCCAGAGTAGAGCCCTGGGAAGGGGCGACTGGACAATCAAAATCTGGTTAAAAATTGGGGCCTAGGGACATGTCAAGCCCATTATGATATCTAATGGTCCAGCCACTGAGAGGACTTACTAGGGGACAGGACTCATGCTGAGGGTCACAATTCGTGTTTATGCCCTCGTTGCACTCAAGAGTGGGCGGGGCCTCAGGGTGAATGCTGGTTTCTCCTACACTGAACGTTGGACAACGTGCCAACCACAAGGTTTCTTGCCATGGGTAAGGAGGAGTTCTGATTTCTGCATCACACTCACCCCTGGGCAGTGATTGGGGATAATGTCTCGTTTCTGAAGCCTGAAAAATGAGGTAGGGAAGAGATGATGACCTAAGGCCATGGCGGGTCTTATGTGCTCAGTGTGGGGTAGCTTTCTGGGTGTTGGTCCGGAGGTCTGGGCTCACACTGTGTCCAACAGTGCATTAGTGCCCAGGTTAGACTAGATAATTTGGGTAAAGTCGAGTGCTGTGTAGGTTTATCCTCATTTAAGGTGCCTGGGCAGCTCATGAGGCAATACTTTTTTTTTTTTTTTAAAGGGCAGGCAGTGTGCTGCATTGTGGGTCCGGAATTGCCAAACTTGAGGGCTTCGGGGCCAGGAGTGTGAGGACGGAAGTCTGAGAACACAAGCTAGACTTGGGAATCAGGGCGAGGGCACGACAGGTACCCCCTGCAGATCTGAACCAATATCTCATGCATCTGAAGTCAGGGCGAGGATCAGACGTTGGCTCAGGTTGTAGTTTCCGTGCATGACGGCCGCACCATGAAGGGAGCGGAATCTCGAGGCCATTGAGGTTTTCCCACGTTGGGAGTTGTGGGATGCCCCCTTCAAGCATTCGTTCTGCGGGACAATGGAGACATGTTGGACAGCTCCAGCATATCCCACATGGAATGACTCCAGAGCACCGTTCGAGGATGGATGCCTGGGAAGCCCGCCTCCCAGGGCTTCCAATTGTCTCCTAGCAACAAGACAGTTTAGATCTGATGGCTCTGCGGGAGCAACCGGGGTGGCTGAGTTGAAATGGACTTTCCTAGGATGGGTCCTAATGTATTTTTGTGTCCATGAGGGCCTTGGAATGGGGCAGTGGCACCGGAACCCTGAAGTACTCTCCTAAGCTTTTGACATAGCTCCCATGCACAGGATTCCTTGTGGAGTCGAGATGAGTTCTGATGGGTGCCTCAGGAAAACCCCTATGCTCGTATTGGAATCAGGCTTTTGAGGAGACATGCCTGTAAACCAAAGCAATGGATCCTATTATGGCCTAGGGTCCTGTCTGGTTCAATCTTCTTCTCTGGGTATATCCATCTATGGTATGAGTGGAAGTAGATTTTCATCTGGTATCAGACAGCCCTTGTGTGTTCCGGGCGACCTGCACTATTGGAATGGCCTCAGGGATTTGGCGGTTTCTCCTAATTGGTACGATTTTGGCAGATGCTCAGCTGGTGTCAGACTGCCCTTGTTTATCCCGGGCGACCTACACTATTGGGATGGCCTCAGGGATTTGGCGGTTTCTCTTAATTTGTACAATTTTGGACAATGGAATGGGCAGAATTCCCATGGATTGGTAGGCACAGTCCTAAAGTGTGGCTCCAGGGGCCCCAGCCTGGAGGGTGTGTGGCCCAGGACTTTGAGGACAGAAGTCTGGAAACACAAACTCAGCTTAGGTTGAGGGACTTAGGTATGGCAGGCCCGATGTACAAACCATGAGAAGAACTCTTCAGGATATTAAGAAAGTGCGAATCTGAGGCGCTTGCTCAGGCTTTTGTCTCTGGATTTTTTATCAGCGCTGGCCGTGGAATGTCGGGGAGGACTCATGGGCCATGGACAAATCATCCTCTCTGAGGATTTGGCCAGATTCCCAATTGTTGTTCGTCAATCTGTGGGATGAGAGTACTCCTTTCAGTTTTGTTACCTCAGGTGTCCCACCAAAAGAGGAATTCCAAAGCAAAGCCGTGGGGAAGACTGAAGGGACAACCTGAACTATGGTTAAAAATTGGGGCCTAGGGGCATGGAACCCCAATATCCTATCTCTTCATCCAGCCACTGAGAGGCCTTACTTGAGGACTGGGCTCAGGCTGAGAGTCACAATGTGTGATTGGGACCCATGTGGTCCGCGAGCATGGGCGGGGCCTCATGGGCCACACTGGTTTCAACTACACTGAACGTTGGACAACATGCCAACCACAAGGATTCTTGCCATGGGGAAGGAGTTCTGATTTCTGAATCACGTTCAACCCCGGGCAGTGATTGGAGATAAGGTCTAGGTTCAGAAGCATGAAAAAAGAGGTTGGGAAGAGATGACGACCTAAGGCCATGGCGGCTCGATGTGCTCAGTGTGCAGCCAGCTGTCTGGGTGGGGCCAGGAGTTCCAGGCTCAGGCTGTGTCAGAAAGGGCATTAGTGACCTGGTCAGCCTATGTATTTGGGGTACAGCCAAGGTAGGTGCAGGTTGATCCTCATTTGGGGTTACTGGGTAGCCCCAGAGGGCAATGTTTTTCTTCTGGGGGGCAGGCAGAGTGCTGCATTGTAGTTCTGGATTGCCAAACTGGAGGGCTTGTGGGCCAGTAGTCTGAGGACAGAAGTCTGAGGCTTCGGTTTTTGGGTGAGGCCATGGCAGGCACAATCTACAGACCTGAATCGAGATCTCGTGCATCTGAAGTCAGGGCGAGGATCAGACGATCGCTCAGGTTGGAGTTTCTGTCCCTGATGGCCGCTTCATGAAGGGGGGGCATCTCGATGCCATGGGGGTTTTCCCACGATGGGAGGTGTGAGCAGCTCCAAACTGCAAAGAGTCTTCTGCAGGACAATTGAGACCTGTTGTTTGGCCCAGGCCATGATTCTGAGCAGGGTTCTAAGGATGCATGACTGGGTAGCCCACCTCGCATTCCAATTGTCTCCTAGCAACAAGACAGGTTAGATCTGCTGGATCTGGGGGAGCAACCGAGGAGGCTGAGTTGAAATGGACTCTCCTGTGGATGGGTCCTAATGTGCTTTTGTGTCTAAGGAGACCTTGAAATGGTGCCCTGAAGGGTTCTCCTACACAGAGGCTTTAACACAGCTCCAACGTGCAAGTGTTCCTTGTGTAGATGAGATGTTTCCTGATGGGTGAGTCAAGAAACAGCCATATGCTGGTTTTGAAATCCAGGCCTCTGAGGAGAGATGCATGGAAAACAAAGCAATGGATCTGATTAGTGCCTAGGGACCCGGTCTTTACTTTTTACCTCTGGGGAGATCTCTCTATGGGTCTGAGTGCAGGTAGGTGCTCAGATGGGCTAAGATTGCCCCTGTATTTCCTGGGAAGCCAGCACTAGTGCGATGGATCAGGGACTTTGGAGGTTTATCCAATTAGAAGGGTTGTGGCCATTGGAATGGGCACACACAAATCCCTTGGAGAGAGCAAGTACAGTCCTCATGTTTGGCTCCAGGGGCCTGAGCCTGTAGGTTGGGTAGGCCAGTTCTCTTTGGACAGTTGTCTGAAAACACAACCTCGGCTTATGTTTTGGGTCGTACGTATGGCAGGACTGATCTACAGACCATGAGGAGAACTCTTCGGGATTTGAAAAAAGGGCGAGTGTGAGGCTCTTGCTCAAGTTTTTGTCTCTGGATATCGTGTCACTCATGGTGGTGAAATTTCTGGGTGACTTAATGGGAAATGGACGAGTCTTACTCTCTGGTGGTTTGGCCCCGTCCAAAGTGTTTGGGGTAATTCAGTGTGATGGAAGAATTCCGTTTATTTGTTGTTGTTGTTTGCTTTTTTAACCTCAGTTGACCCACCAAATGAGGGATTCCAGAGTAGAGCCCTGGGGAGGGGCAACCGGACCATCAGAAATCTGGTTAAAAATTGGGGACTAGGGACATGTCAAGTCCATTATGACATCTTATGGTTCAGCCACTGAGAGGACTTACTAGAGTACAGGACTCATGCTGAGGGTCACAATGCGTGTTTATGCCCTCGTCGCACTCAAGAATGGGCGGGGCCTCAGGGTGAATGCTGGTTTCTCCTACACTGAACGTTGGACAACGTGCCAACCAGAAGGTTTCTTGCCATGCGTAAGGAGGAGTTCTGATTTCTGCATCACACTCACCCCTGGGCAGTGATTGGAGATAAGGTCTCAGTTCTGAAGTTGAAAACTGAGGTAGGGAATAGATGATGACCTAAGGTCATGGCAGGTCTTATATGCTCAGTGTGCGGTCAGCTTTCTGGGGGTTGGTCAGGAGGTCCGGCTCAGGTTGTGTCCGACAGTACTTTAGTGCACAGGTTAGACTATATAACTTTGGTAAATAGAATGCTGTGTATGCTTATCCTCATTTAAGGTGCCTGGGAAGCTCATGAGGCAATAATTTTTTTCTAGAGCGCAGGCAGTGTGCTGCATTGTGGATCCGGAATTGCCAAACTTGAGGGATTCGGGGCCAGGGGTCTGAGGACGGAAGTCTGAGAAGAAAGCTAGACTTGGGTTTCAGGGCGAGAGCACGGCAGGTACCACCTGCAGCTCTGAACCAATATCTCATGCATCTGAAGTCAGGGCGAGGATCAGACGTTGGTTCAGGTTGGAGTTTCTGTGCATGACGGCCGCTTCATGAAGGGAGCGGAATCTCGAGGCCATTGAGGTTTTCCCACGTTGGGAGTTGTGGGATGCCCCCTTCAAGGATTCCTTCTGCAGGACAATTGAGACCTGTTGGACAGCTCCAGGACATCCCATATGAAATGACTACAGAGCACCATACGAGGATGGATGCCTGGGAAGCCTGCCTCGCATTCTAATTTTCTCCTTGCAACAAGATAGTTTAGATCTGATGGCTCTGCGGGAGCAACCGGCGTGGTTGAGTTGAAATGGACTTTCCTGAGGTTGGGTCTTAATGGGTTTTGTGTCCCTGAGGGCCTTGGAATGGGGCAGTGGCACCGGAACCCTGAAGTACTCTCCTAAGCTTCTGACATAGCTCCCATGCACAAGTTTCCTTGTGGAGACGAGATGAGTTCTGATGGGTGCCTCAGGAAAACCCCTATGCTCGTATTGGAATCAGTCTTTTGAGGACACATGCCAGTAAACCAAAGCAATGGATCCTATTATGGCCTAGGTTCCTGTCTGGTTCAATCTTCTTCTCTGGGGACATCCCTCTACGGTGTGAGTAGACGTAGATGCTCAGCTGGTGTCAGACCGCCCTTGTTTGTCCCGGGCGACCTACACAATTGGGATGGCCTCATGGATTTTGCGGTTTCTCTTAATTTGTACAATTTTAGACAATGGAATGGGCAGAATTCCCATGGATTGGTAGGCACAGTCCTAATGTGTGGCGCCAGGGACCCCAGCCTGGAGCGTGTGTGGCCCAAAATTTGAGGACAAAGTCTGAAAACACAAACTCAGCTTAGGTTTGGGGACGTAGCTATGGCATGCCCGATCTACAAACCATGAGAAGAATTCGTCAGGATATGAAGAAAGTGCGAATCTGAGGCGCTTGCTCAGGCTTTTGTCTCTGGATTTTGTATCAGCGCTGGCCGTGGAATGTCGGGGAGGCCTCATGGGCCATGGACGAATCATCCTCTCTGAGGATTTGGCCCGATTCCCAATTGTTTTTCGTCAATCTGTGGGATGGGGGGACTCTTTTCAGTTTTGTTACCTCAGGTGTCCCACCAAAAGAAGAATTCCAAAGCAAACCGTGGGGAAGACTGAAGGGACTACACGAACTATGGTTAAAAATTGGGGCCTAGGGGCATGGCAAGCCCAAAATGCTATATCTTCATCCACCCACTGAGAAGCCTTACTTGAGGACTGAGCTCAGGCTGAGGTCACAATGTGTGTTTGGGACCCATGTGGCCCGCGAGCATGGGCGGGGCCTCATGGGCCACTCTGTTTTCAACTACACTGAACGTTGGTCAACATGCCAACCACAAGGTTTCTTGCCATGGGGAAGGAGTCCTGATTTCTGCATCACGATTAACCCTGGGCAGTGATTGGAGATAA
This sequence comes from Mustela nivalis, assembly GCF_964662115.1. Taxonomy (NCBI): domain Eukaryota; kingdom Metazoa; phylum Chordata; class Mammalia; order Carnivora; family Mustelidae; genus Mustela; species Mustela nivalis. The sequence continues at coordinate 48,715 of NW_028134845.1, read as the reverse complement.
GGTCTAGGATCTGAAGCCTGAAAACCGAGGTTGGAAAGAGATGACGACCTAAGGCCATGACGGTTCGATGTGCTCAGTGTGCGGCCAACTGCCTGGGTGGGGCCAGGAGTTCCAGGCTCAGGCTGTGTCAGAAAGGGCATTAGTGCCCTGGTCAGCCTATACATTTGGGGTACAGCCAAGGTAGGTGCAGGTTGATCCTCATTTGGGATTACTGTGTAGCCCCTGAGGGCAATGTTTTTCTTCTGGACGGCAGGAAGAGTGCTGCATTGTAGTTCTGGATTGCCAAACTGGAGGACTTGTGGGCCAGTAGTCTGAGGACAGAAGTCAGGGAACACAAGCTAGGCTTAGGTTTCTGGGTGAGGCCATTGCAGGCACAATCTACAGACCTGAATCGAGATCTCGTGCATCTGAAGTCAGGGCGAGGATCAGACGATCGCTCAGGTTGGAGTTTCTGAACCTGATGGCCCCTTCATGAAGGGGGGGCATCACGATTCCATGGGGGTTTTCCCACGATGGGAGTTTGAGAAGCTCCAAAGTGCAGAGAATTCTGCAGGACAATTGAGACCTGTTGTTTGGCTCCAGGCAAATGATTCTGGGCAGGGTTCTAAGGATGGATGGCTGGGTAGCCCACCTCGCATTCCAATTGTCTCCTAGCAACAAGACAGGTTAGATCTGCTGGATCGGGAGAGACCGAGGATGCTGAGTTGAAATGGACTCTCCGGGGATTGGTCCTAATGTCTTTTGTTTCTATGGAGACCTTGGAATGAAGTGGTAGCAATGGGGTCCTGAACGTTCTCCTAAACAGGGGCTTTGACAAAGCTCCAACGTGCAAGTTTCCCATGTGTAGATGAGATGTTTTCTGATGGGTGAGTCAAGAACAGCCATATGCTGGTTGTGAAATCCAGGCCTCTGAGGAGAGATGTCTGGAAACCAAAGCAATGGTTCTGATAAGTGCCTAGGGGCCTGTTCTTTCCTTTTTTCCTCTGGGGACATCTGTCTATGGGTCTAAGTGCAGGTAGGTGCTCAGATGGGCTCAGATTGCCCCTGTGTTTCCTGGGAAGCCACCACTATTGGGATGGATCAGGGACTTTGGAGGTTTATCCTATTAGAAGGGATGTGGCCATTGGAATGGGCACACACAATATCCTTGGAGAGGGCAAGTACAGTCCTCAGGTTTGGCTCCAGGGGCCTGAGCCTGTAGGTTTTGTAGGCCAAGGCTGTTTGGACTGTTGTCTGAAAACACAACCTCGGCTTATGTTTCGGGTCATAGGTATGGCAGGACTGATCTACAGACCATGAGAAGAACACTTCTGTATTTGAAAAAAGGGCGAGTGTGAGGCTCTTGCTCAAGTTTTTGTCTCTGGACATCGTGTCACTCATGGTGCTGACATTTCTGGGTGACTTCATAGGAAATGGACGATCTTACTCTCTGGTGGTTTGGCCCCGTCCAAAGTGTTTGGGATCATTCTGTGTGATGGAAGAATTCCGTTTTGTTGTTGTTGTTGTTGTTGTTTTCTTTTTTAACCTCAGGTGACCCACCAAATGAGGGATTCCAGAGTAGAGCCCTGGGGAGGGGCAACCGGATAATCAGAAATCTGGTTAAAAATTGGGGCCTAGGGACATGTCAAGCCCATTATGACATCTTATGGTCCAGCCACTGAGAGGACTTACTAGAGGACAGTACTCATGCTGAGGGTCACAATGCGTGTTTATGCCCTCGTCGCACTCAAGAATGGGCGGGGTCTCACGGTGAATGCTGGTTTCTCCTACACTGAACGTTGGACAACGTGCCAACCACAAGGTTTCTTGCCATGGGTAAGGAGGAGTTCTGATTTCTGCATCACACTCACCCCTGGGCAGTGATTGGAGATAAGGTCTCGGTTCTGAAGCCTGAAAACAGAGGTAGGGAAGAGATGATGACCTAAGGCCATGGCGGGTCTTATGTGCTAACTGTGCGGTCAACTTTCTGGGAGTTGGTCAGGAGGTCCGGGCTCAGGTTGTGTCCGACAGTGCTTTAGTGCACAGGTTAGACTTTATAACTTGGGTAAAGTAGAGTGCTGTGTAGGTTAATCCTCATTTAAGGTGCCTGGGAAGATCATGAGGCAATAATTTTTTTCTAGAGGGCAGGCAGAGTGCTGCATTGTGGTTCCGGAATTGCCAAACTTGAGGGCTTCGGGGCCAGGGGAGTGAGGACGGAAGTCTGAGAAGAAAGCTAGACTTGGGTTTTAGGGCGAGGGCACCCCAGGTACCCCCTGCAGCTCTGAATCAATATCTCATTCATCTGAAGTCAGAGCGAGGATCAGATGTTGGCTCAGGTTGGAGTTTCTGTGCATGACGGAGGTTTCATGAAGGGAGCGGAATCTCGAGGCCATTGAGGTTTTCCCACGTTGGGAGTTGTGGGATGCCCCCTTCAAGGATTCCTTCTGCGGGACAGTTGAGACCTGTTGAACAGCTCCAGACATCCCAGATGGAATGACTCCAGAACACCATGCAAGGACGGATGACTTGGAAGCCCGCCTCGCATTCCAATTGTCTCATAGCAACAAGACAGTTTAGATCTGATGGCTCTGCAGGAGCAACCGGGGTAGCTGAGTTGAAATGGACTTTCCTGAGAATGGGTCCTAATGGGTTTTTGTGTCCCTGAGGGCCTTGGAATGGGGTGGTGGCCCCGGGACCATGAAGTACTCTCCTAAGTTTCTGACATAGCTCCAATGCACAATTTCATTGTGGAGACGAGATGAGATCTGATGGGTGCCTCAGGAAAACCCCTATGCTCGTATTGGAATCAGGCTTTTGAGGAGACATGCCTGTAAACCAAAGCAATGGATCCTATTATGGCCTAGGGTCCCGTCTGGTTCAATCTTCTTCTCTGGGGACATCCATCTATGGTATGAGTGGAGGTAGATGCTCAGCTGGTGTCAGACCGCCCTTTTTTGTCCCGGGCGACCTACACTATTGGGATGGCCTCAGGGATTTGGCGGTTTCTCTTAATTTGTACAATTTTGGACAATGGAATGAGCAGAATTCCCATGGATTGGTAGGCACAGTCCTAATGTGTGGCTCCAGGGGCCCCAGCCGGAGGGTGTGTGGCCCAGGACAGAAGTCTGAAAACACAAACTCAGGTTAGGTTTGGGGACGGAGATATGGCAGGCCAGATCTGCAAACCATGAGAATAATTCTTCAGGATATGAAGAAAGTGCGAATCTGAGGCACTTGCTCAGGCTTTTGTCTCTGGATTTTGTATCAGCGCTGTCGTGGATTGTCGAGGAGGCCTCATGGGCCATGGGCGAATCTTCCTCTGTGAGGATTTGGCCCGATTCCCAATTGTTTTTCGTCAATCTGTGGGATGGGAGGACTCCTTTCAGCTTTGTTACCTCAGGTGTCCCACCAAAAGAGGAATTCCAAAGAAAAGCCGTGGGGAAGACTGAAGGGACAACCCGAACTATGGTTAAAAATTGGGGCCTGGGGCATGGCAAGCCCAATATGCTATCTCTTCATCCAGCCACTGAGAGGGCTTACTTGAGGACTGGGCTCAGGCTGAGAGTCACAAAGTGTGATTGGGACCCATGTGGCCCGCGACCATGGGCGAGCCTTATGGGCCAAACTGGTTTCAACTACACTGAACGTTGGACAACATGCCAACCACAAGGTTTCTTGCCATGGGGAAGGAGTTCTGATTTCTGCATCAGCTTCAACCCTGGGCAGTGATTGGAGATAAGGTCTAGGTTCTGAAGCCTGAAAACTGAGGTTGGGAAGAGATGAAGATCTAAGGCCATGGCGGCTCCATATGCTCAGTGTGCGGCCAGCAGTCTGGGTGGGGCTAAATGTTCCAGGCTCAGGCTGTGTCAGAAAGGGCATTAGTGCCCTGGTCAGCCTATACATTTGGGGTACAGCCAAGGTAGGTGCAGGTTGATCCTCATTTGGGATTACTGTGTAGCCCCTGAGGGCAATGTTTTTCTTCTGGACGGCAGGAAGAGTGCTGCATTGTAGTTCTGGATTGCCAAACTGGAGGGCTTGTGGGCCAGTAGTCTGAGGACAGAAGTCAGGGAACACAAGCTAGGCTTAGGTTTCTGAGTGAGGCCATGGCAGGCACAATCTACAGACTTGAATCGAGATCTCGTGCATCTGAAGTCAAGGCGAAGATCAGACGATCGCTCAGGTTGGAGTTTCTGAACCTGATGGCCCCTTCACGAAGGGGGGGCATCACAAGGCCATGGGGGTTTTCCCACGTTAGGAGGTGTGAGCAGCTCCAAACTGCAAAGAGTCTTCTGCAGGACAATTGAGACCTGTTGTTTGGCTCAAGGCCATGATTCTGAGCTGGGTTCTAAGGATGGATGGCTGGGTAGCCCACCTCGCATTCCAATTGTCTCCTAGCAACAAGACCGGTTAGATCTGCTGGATCTGGGGGAGCAACCGAGGAGGCTGAGTTGAAATGGACTCTCCTGCGGATGGGTCCTAATATGCTTTTGTGTCTATAAAGACCTTGGAATGGTGCCCTGAAGGGTTCTCCTACACAGAGGCTTTGACACAGCTCCAACGTGCAAGTTTCCCATGTGTAGATGAGATGTTTTCTGATGGGTGAGTCAAGAAACAGCCATATGCTGGTTTTGAAATCCAGGCCTCTGAGGAGAGATGCCTGGAAAACATAGCAATGGATCTGATTAGTGCCTAGGGACCCGGTCTTTCCTTTTTACCTCTGGGGAGATCTCTCTATGGGTCTGAGTGCATGTAGGTGCTCAGAAGGGCTCAGATTGCCTCTGTATTTCCTGGGAAGCCGGCACTAGTGCGATGGATCAGGGTTTTTGGAGGTTTATCCTATTAAAAGGGTTGTGGCCATTGGAATGGGCACACACAATTCCCTTGGAGATGGCAAGTACAGTCCTCAGGTGTGGCTCAAGGGGCCTGAGCCTGTAGGTTGTGTAGGCTAGGGCTGTTTGTACAGTTGTCTGAAAACACAACCTCGGCTTATGTTTCGGGTTGTACGTATGGCAGGATTGATCTACAGACCATGAGGAGAACTCTTCGGGATTTGAAAAAAGGGCGAGTGTGAGGCTCTTGCTCAAGTTTTTGTCTCTGGATATCGTGTCACTCGTGGTGATGAAATTTCTGGGTGACTTCATGGGAAATGGACGTGTCTTACTCTCTGGTGGTTTGGCCCCGTCCAAAGTGTTTGGGGTCATTCTGTGTGATGGAAGAATTCCGTTTTTTTGTTTTTGTTATTTTATTTTTTAACCTCAGGTGACCCACCAAATGAGGGATTCCAGAGTAGAGCCCTGGGGAGGGGCAACCGGACAATCAGAAATCTGGTTAAAAATTGGGGCCTAGGGACATGTCAAGCCCATTATGACATCTAATGGTCCAGCCACTGAGAGGACTTACTAGAGGACAGGACTCATGCTGAGGGTCACAATGCGTGTGTATGCCCTCGTCGCACTCAAGAATGGGCGGGGCCTCAGGATGAATGCTGGTTTCTGCTACACTGAACTTTGGACAACGTGCCAACCACAAGGGTTCTTGCCATGGGTAAGGAGGAGTTCTGATTTCTGCATCACACTCACCCCTGGGCAGTGATTGGAGATAAGGTCTCGGTTCTGAAGCCTGAAAACTGAGGTAGGGAAGAGATGATGACCTAAGTCCATGGCGGGTCTTATGTGCTCAGTGTGCGGTCAGCTTTCTGGGGGTTGGTCAGGAGGTCCGGGCTCAGGTTGTGTCCGACAGTGCTTTAGTGCACAGGTTAGACTATATAACTTGGGTAAAGTCGAGTGCTGTGTAGGTTTATTCTCATTTAAGGTGCCTAGGAAGCTCATGAGGCAATAATTTTTTTCTAGAGGGCAGGCAGAGTGCTGCATTGTGTGTCCGGAATTGCCAAACTTGAGGGCTTCGGGGCCAGGCGTGTGAGGATGGAAGTCTGAGAAGGAAGCTAGACTGGGTTTCAGGGCGAGGACACGGCTGGAACCCCTTCAGCTCTGAACCAATATCTCATGCATCTGAAGTCAGGGCGAGGATCAGACGTTGGCTCAGGTTGTAGTTTCTGTGCATGACGGACGCTTCATGAAGGGAGCGGCATCTCAAGGCCATTGAGGTTTTCCCACGTTGGGAGTTGTGGGGTGCCCCTTTCAAGGATTCCTTCTGCGGGACAATTGAGATCTGTTGGACAGCTCCAGGACATCCCAGATGGAATGACTCCAGAGCTCATGCGAGGATGGATGCCTGGGAAGCCCGCCTCGCATTCCAATTGTCTCCTAGCAACAAGACAGTTTAGATCTGATGGCTCTGCGGGAGCAACCGGTTTGGCTGAGTTGAAATGGACTTTCCTGAGGTTGGGTCCTAATGGGTTTTTGTGTCCCTGAGCGCCTTGGATTGGGGTCGTGGCCTCGGGACCCTGAAGTACTCTCCTAAGCTTCTGACATAGCATCCATGCACAGGTTTCCTTGTGGAGACGAGATGAGTTCTGATGGGTGCCTCAGGAAAACCTCTATGCTCGTATTGGAATCAGGCTTTTGAGGAGACATGCCTGTAAACCAAAGCAATGGATCCTATTATGGCCTAGGGTCCCGTCTGGTTCAATCTTCTTCTCTGGGGACATCCATCTATGGTATGAGTGGAGGTAGATGCTCAGCTGTTGTCAGACCGCCCTTGTTTGTCCCGGGCGACCTACACTATTGGGATGGCCTCAGGGATTTGGCGGTTTCTCTTAATTTGTACAATTTTGGACAATGGAATGGGCAGAATTCCCATGGATTGGTAGGCACAGTCCTAATGTGTGGCTCCAGGGGCCCCAGCATTGAGGGTGTGTGGCCTAGGACTTGAGGACAGAAGTCTGAAAACACAAACTCAGCTTAGGTTTGGGGACGTAGGTATGGCAGGCCCACTCTACAGTCCATGAGAAAAAGTATTCAGGATATGAAGAAAGTGCGAATCTGAGGCGCTTGCTCAGTCTTTTGTCTCTGGATTTTGTATCAGCGGTGGCCGTGGAATGTCGGGGAGGCCTCAGGGGCCATGGACGAATCTTCCTCTCTGAGGATTTGGCCAGATTCCCAATTGTTTTTGGTCAATCTGTGGGATGGGAGGACTCCTTTCAGTTTTGTTACCTCATGTGTCCCACCAAAAGAGGAATTCCAAAGCAAAGCCGTGGGGAAGACTGAAGGGACAACCCGAACTATGGTTAAAAATTGGGGCCTAGGGGCATGGCAAGCCCAATATGCTATCTCTTCATCCAGCCACTGAGAGGCCTTACTTGAGCCTGGGCTCAGGCTGAGAGTCACAATGAGTGTTTGGGACCCATATGGCCAGCGAGTATGGGCGGGGCCTCATGGGCCACTCTGGTTTCAACTACACTGAACGTTGGAAAACATGCCAACCACAAGGTTTCTTGCCATGGGGAAGGAGTTCTGATTTCTGCATCACGTTCAACCCTGGGCAGTGATTGTAGATAAGGTCTAGGTTCTGAAGCCTGAAAACCGAGGTTGGGAACAGATGACGACGTAAGGCCATGGAGCCTTGATGTGCTCAGTCTGCGGCCACCTGTCTGGGTGGGGCCAGGAGGTCCAGGCTCAGGCTGTGTCAGAAAAGGCATTAGTGCCCTGGTCAGCCTATGTATTTGGGGTACAGCCAAGGTAGGTACAGGTTGATCCTCATTAGGGGTTACTGGGTAGCCCCAGAGGGCAATGTTTTTCTTCTGGGGGGCAGGCAGAGTGCTGCATTGTAGTTCTGGTTTGCCAAACTGGAGGGCTTGTGGGCCAGTAGTCTGAGGACAGAAGTCTGAAAACACAAGCTAGGCTTCGGTTTCTGGGTGGGGACATGGCGGCACAATCTACAGACCTGAATCGATATCTCGTGCATCTGAAGTCAGGGCGAGGATCAGACGATCGCTCAGGTTGGAGTTTCTGTCCCTGATGGCCGCTTCATGAGGGGGGGCATCAAGAGCCATGGGGGTTTACCCACGATGGGAGTTGTGAGCAGCTACAAACTGCAAAGAGTCTTCTGCAGGACAAGTGAGACCTGTTGTTTGGGGCCAGGCCATTATTCTGAGCAGAGTTCTAAGGTTGGATTGCTGGGTAGCCCACCTCGCATTCCAATTGTCTCCAAGCAACCAGACATTTAGATCTGCTGGATCTCGGGGAGCAACTTAGGAGGCTGAGTTTAAATGGACTCTCCTGTGGATGGGTCCTAATGTGCTTTTGTGTCTATGGAGACCTTGGAATGAAGCGGTGGCACGTGGGCCCTGAAGGGTTTTCCTAAACAGAGGCTTTGACACAGCTCCAACGTGCAAGTTTCCCATGTGTATATGACATGTTTTCTGATGGGTGAGTCAAGAAACAGCCATATGCTGGTTTTGAAATCCAGGCCTCTGAGGAGAGATGCCTGGAACCAAAGAAATGGATCTGATTAGTGCCTATGGGTCTGTTCTTTCCTTTTTACCTCTGGGGATATCTGTCTATGTGTCTGAGTGCAGGTAGGTGAACAGATGTGCTCAGATTGCTCCTGTTTTTCCTGGGAAGACAGCACTAGTGAGATGGATCGGGGACTTTGGAGGTTTATCCTATTAGAAGGGTTGTGGCCATTGGAATGGGCACACACAATTCCCTTGGAGAGGGCAAGTACAGTCCTCAGGTTTGGCTCCAGGGGCCTGAGCCTGTAGGTTGTGTAGGCCAGGGCTGTTTGGATAGTTTTCTGAAAACACAACCTCGGCTTATGTTTCGGATCGTAGGTATGGCAGGACTGATCTACAGACCATGAGGAGAACTCTTCGGGATTTGAAAAAAGGGCGAGTGTGAGGCTCTGGCTCAAGTTTTTGTCTCTGGATATCGTGTCACTCATGGTCGTGAAAATTCTGGGTGACTTCATGGGAAATGGACGAGTTTACTCTCTGGTGTTTTGGCCCCGTCCAAAGGATTTGGAGTCATTCTGTGTGATGGAAGAAGTCCGTTTTTTTGTTGTTGTTGTTTTCTTTTTTAACCTCAGGTGTCCCACAAAATGAGGGATTCCAGAGTAGAGCCCTGGGGAGGGGCGACTGAACAATCAGAAATCTGTTTAAAATGGGCCTAGGGACATGTCAAGCACATTATGACATTTTATGGTCCAGCCACTGAGAGGACTTTCTAGAGGACAGGACTCATGCTGAGGGTAACAATGCGTGTTGCTGCCCTCGTCGCACTCAACAATGGGCGGGGCCTCAGGGTGAATGCTGGTTTCTCCTACACTGAACGTTGGACAACGTGCCAACCACAAGGGTTCTTGCCATGGGTAAGGAGGAGTTCTGATTTCTGCATCACATTCACCCCTGGGCAGTGATTGGAGATAAGGTCTCGGTTCGGAAGCCTGAAAACTGAGGTAGGGGAGAGATGATGACCTAAGGCCATGGCGGCTCTTATGTGCTCAGTGTGCGGTCAGCTTTCTCCGGGTTGATCAGGAGGTCCGGGCTCAGATTGTGTCGGACAGTGCTTTAGTGCCCAGGTTAGACTATATAATTTGGGTAAATTCGAGTGCTGTGTAGGTTTATCCTCATTTAAGGTGCCTAGGAAGCTCATACGGCAATAATTTTTTTTCTAGAGGGCAGGCAGAGTGCTGCATTGTGGGTCCGGAATTGCCAATCTTGAGGGCTTCGGGGTGAGGGGGGAGAGGACGGAAGTCTGAGAAGACAAGCTAGACTTGGGTATCAGGCCGAGGGCACGGCAGGTACCTCCTGCAGATCTGAACCAATATCTCATGCATCTGAAGTCAGGGCGAGGATCAGACGTTGGCCAGGTTGGAGTTTCTGTGCATACAGCCCCTTCATGAAGGGAGCGGAAACTCGAGGCTATTGAGGTTTTCCCACGTTGGGAGTTGTTGGATGCTCCCTTCAAGGATTCCTTTTGCGGGACAATTGAGACCTGTTGGACAGCTCCAGGAAATCCCATATGGAATGACTCCAGAGCACCATTCGAGGATGGATGCCTGGGAAGTCCGCCTCACATTCCAATTGTTTCCTAGCAACAAGACAGTTTAGATCTGATTTCTCTGCGGGAGCTACCGTGGTGGCTGAGTTGAAATGGACTTAAATGAGGATGGGTCCTAATTGGTTTTTGTGTCCCTGAGGGCCTTGGAATGGGGCTGTGGCCCCGGGACTTTGAAGTACTCTCCTAAACTTCTGACATAACTCGCATGCACAGGTTTCCTTGTGGAGACGAGATGAGTTCTGATGGGTGCCTCAGGAAAACCCCTATGCTCCTATTGGAATAAGGCTTTTGAAGAGACATGCCTGTAAACTAAAGCAATGGATCCTATTATGGCCTAGGGTCCTGTCTGGTTCAATCTTCTTCTTTGCGGACATCCATCTATGGTATGAGTGGAGGTAGATGGTCAGCTGATATCAGACCGCCCTTGTTTGTCCCGGGCGACCTACACTATTGGGATGGCCTCAGGGATGGCGGTTTCTCTTAATTTGTACGATTTTGGATGATGGAATGGGCAGAATTCCCATGGATTGGTAGGCACAGTCCTAATGTGTGGCTCCAGGGGCCCCAGCCTGGAGGGTGTGTGGCCCATCACTTTGAGGACAGAAGTCTGAAAACACAAACTCAGCTTAGTTTTGGGGACGTAGGTATGGCAGGACCGATCTACAAATCATGAGTAGAAATCTTCAGGATATGAAGAAAGTGCGAATCTGAGGCGCTTGCTCAGGCTTTTGACTCTGGATTTTGTATCTGCGGTGGCCGTGGAATGTCGGGGAGGCCTCATGGGCCATGGACGAATCTTCCTCTCTGAGGATTTGGCCCGATTCCCAATTGTTTTTCTTCAATCTGTGGGATGGGAGGACTCCTTTCAGTTTTGTTACCTCAGGTGTCCCACCTAAAGAGGAATTGCAAAGCAAAGCCGTGGGGAAGACTGAAGGGATACCCCGAACTATGGTAAAAAATTGGGGACTTGGGGCATGGCAATCCCAATATGCTATCTCTTCATCCAGCCACTGAGAGGCCTTACTTGAGGACTGGGCTCAGGTTGAGAGTCACAATGTGTGTTTGGGACCCATGTGGCACGCGAGCATGGGCGGGGCCTCATGGGCCACTCTGGTTTCAACTACTCTGAACGTTGGACAACATGCCAACCACAAGGTTTCTTGCCATGGGGAAGGAGTTCTGATTTCTGCATCACGTTCAACCCTGGGCAGGGATTGGCGATAAGATCTAGGTTCTGAAGCCTGAAAACCGAGGTTGGGAAGAGATGACGACCTAAGGCCATGGCGGCTCCATGTGCTCAGTGTGTGGCCAGGTGTCTGCGTGGGGCCAATAGGTCCAGGCTCAGGCTGTGTCAGAAAGGTCATTAGTGCCCTGGTCGGCCTATGTATTTGGGGTACAACCAAGGTAGGTGCAGGTTGATCCTCATTTGGTGTTACTGGGTAGCCCCAGAGGGCAATGTTTTTCTTCTGGGTGGCAGGCAGAGTGCTGCATTGTAGTTCTGGATTGCCAAACTGGAGGGCTTGTGGGCCAGTAGTCTGAGGACAGAACTCTGAGAGCACAAGCTAGGCTTAGGTTTCTGAGTGAGGACATGGCAGGCACAATCTACAGACCTGAATCGAGACCTCGTGATCTGAAGTCAGGGCGAGGATCAAACGATCGCTCAGTATGGAGTTTCTGTCCCTGATGGCTATTCATGAAGAGGGGGCATCACGAGGCCATGGTGGTTTTCCCACGATGGGAGTTTTGAGTAACCCCAAACTTCAAAGAGTCTTCTGCAGGACAATTGAGACCTGTTGTTTGGCTCCAGGCCAATGATTCTGAGCAGGGTTTTAAGGATGGATGGATGGGGAGCCCACCTCGCATTCCATTTGTCTCCTAGCAATAAGACATTTTAGATCTGCTGGGTCTGGGGGAGCAACCGAGGAGGCTGAGTTGAAATGGACTCTCCTGCAGATGGGTCTTAATGTGCTTTTGTGTCTAAGGACACCTTGGAATGGGGCCCTGAAGGATTCTCCTACACAGAGGCTTTGACACAGCTCCAACGTGCAAGTTTCCCAGGTGTAGATGAGATGTTTTCTGATGGGTGAGTCAAGAAACAGCCATATGCTGGTTTTGAAATCCAGGCCTCTGAGGAGAGATGCCTGGAAAACAAAGCAATAAATCTGATTAGTGCCTAGGGACCCCGTCTTTCCTTTTTACCTTTGGGGAGATCTGTCTATGGGTCTCTGTGCAGGTAGGTGCTCAGATGGGCTCAGATTGCCCCTGTATTTCCTGGGAAGCCGGCACTAGTGCGATGGATCAGGGTCTTTGGAGGTTTATCCTATTAGAAGGGTTGTGGCCATTGGAATGGGCACACACAATTCCCTTGGAGAGGGCAAGTACAGTCCTCAGGTTTGGCTCCAGGGGCCTGAGCCTGTAGGTTGTGTAGGCCAGGGCTGTTTGGACAGTTGTCTGAAAACACAACCTCGGCTTATGTTTCGGGTCATAGGTATGGCAGGACTGATCTAGAGACCATGAGGAGATCACTTCGGGATTTGAAAAAGGGCGAGTGTGAGGCTCTTGCTCAAGTTTTTGTCTCTGGATATCGTGTCACTCATGGTGGTGAAATTTCTGGGTGACTTCCTGGGAAATGGACGAGTCTTATTCTCTGGTGGTTTGGCCCCGTCCAAAGGGTCATATGAAGAAAGAGCGTGTCTGAGGCGCTTGCTCAGGCTTTTGTCTCTGGATTTTGTATCAACAATGGCCGTGGAATGTGGGGAGGCCTCATGAGCCTTTGACAAATCTTCCTCTCTGTGGATTTGGCCTGGTTCCAATTGTTTTTCGTCAATCTGTGGGATGGGAGGTCTCCTTTCAAGTTTATTCCCTCAGGTGTCCGAACAAAAGAGGAATTCCAAAGCAGAGCCCTGGGGAAGAGTGAAGGGACAACCCAATCGGTGGTTAAAAATTTGGGACTAGGCGCATGGCAGGCCCATTATGCTGTCTCTTCATCCAGCCACTGAGAGGCCTTACTTGAGCTTGGGCTCAGGCTGAGGGTCACAATGTGTGTTTGTGACCAATGTGGCCCGTGAACCTGGGCGGGGCCTCATGGCCCAACTGGTTTCAACTACACTGAACTTTGGACAATGTGCCAAACACAAGGTCTATTGCCATGGGGAAGATGTTCTGATTTCTGCACATTTACAACGCTGGGCAGAGGTTGGAGATAAGGTCTAGGTCCTGAAGCCTGAAAAACCGCAGTTGGGAAGAGATGACGACCTAAGGCCATGGCGGGTCTGATATGCTCAGTGTGGGGTCAGCTGCCTGGGTGTTGGTCAGGAGTTTCTGGCTCAGGTTGTGTCAGACAGTGCATTAGTGCATAGGTTAGACTATATAATTTGGGTACAGTCGAGTGCCGTGTAGGTTTATCCTCATTTGAGGTGCCTGGGCTGCTCATTGGGCAAGATATTTTTTCTAGAGGGCAGGCAGAGTACTGCATTGTGGGTCCCGAATTGCCAAACTTGAGGGCTTCTAGGCCACGAGTGTGAGGACAGAAGTCTGAGAACACAAGCTAGACTTGGGCTTCAGGCCGAGGGCACGGCAGGTACCCCCTGCAGATCGGAACCAATATCTCAAGCATCTGAAGTCACGGCGAGAATCAGAGGTTGGCTCAGGTTGGAGTTTCTGTGTATGACTGACCCTTCATGAACGGAGCGGAATCTCAAGGCCATAGAGGTATTCCCACGTTGGGCGTTGTGGGATGCCCTCTTCAAGGATTCCTTCTGCGGGACATTTGTGACTTGTTGAGAAGATCCAGGACATCCCATATGGAATGACTCCAGAGCACCGTTCGAGGATGGATGCCAGGGAAGCCCGCCTCGCATTCCAATTGTCTCCTAGCAACAATACAGTGAGATCGGATGGCTCTGAAGGAGCAACCTGGGTGGCTGCTTTGAAATGGACTTTTCTGAGGATGGGGCCTAATGTGTTTTGTTTCCATGAGGGCCTTGGAAAGGGGCGGTGGTACCGGGACGCTGAAGTATTCTCCTAAGCTTTTGACATAGTTCCCATGCACAAGTTTCCCTGTGGAGACGAGATTTGTCTGACGGGTGTCTCAGTAAACCCCTTATGCTGGTATTGGAATCCAGGCTTTTGAGGAGACATGCCTGTAAACCTAAGCAATGGATCCGATTATGGCCTAGAGTCCTGTCTGGTTCAATCTTCTTATCTGGGGATATCCATCTATGGAATGAGTGGAGGTGGATGCTCACCTGGTGTCAGACCTCCCTTTTTTGTCCTTGGAGACCTACACTACTGGGATGGCCTCGGGGACTTTGAGAATTCTCAAAATTTGTACGATTTTGGAAAATGAAATGGGCAGAATTCCCATGGATTGGGTAGGTCAGTCCTAATGAGTGGCTCCAGTGGCCCCAGCCTGGAGGGTGTGTGGCCCAGGACTTTTAGGACAGAAGTCTGAAAACACAAACTCAGCTTAGGTTTGGGGACGTAGGTATGGCAGGCCCAATTTACAAACCATGAGAAGAACTCTTCAGGATATGAAGAAAGAGCGAGTCTGAGGCACTTGCTCAGGCTTTGGTCTCTGGATTTTGTATCAACAATGGCTGTGGAATGTGGGGAGGCCTCCTGGGCCATGGACGAATCTTCCTCTCTGTGGATTTGGCCCGGTCCCAATTTCTTTCCGTCAATATGTGGGATGGGATGTCTCCTCTCAGGTTTGTTACCTCAGGTGTCCCAATCAAAGAGGAATTCGAAAGCAGAGCCCTGGGGAAGAGTGAAGGGACCACCCAAACTATGGTTAAAAATTGGGGCCTAGGGGCATGGCAGGCCCAATATGCTACTCTTTATCCAGCCACTGAGAGGCCTTACTTGAGGACTGGGCTCAGGCTGAGGGTCACAATGTGTGTTTGTGACCAATATGGCACACGAGCATGGACGGGGCCTCATGGGCCACACTGGTTTCAACTACACTGGACTTTGGAAAACATGCCAATCACAAGATCTCTTGCCATGGGGAAGTTGTTCTGATTTCTGCATCATTGTCAACCATGGGCAGTGGTTGGGGATAAGGTCTAGATTTTGAAGCCTGAAAAAACGCAGTTGGGAAGAGATGACGACCTAAGGCCATGGCGGGTCTGATATGCTCAGTGTGCGGTCAGCTGCCTGAAATTGGTCAGGAGGTTCTGGCTCACGTTGTGTCAGACAGTGCATTAGTGCCCAGGTTAGACTATAAAAATTTGGGTACAGTCGAGTGCCGTGTAGGTTTATCCTCATTTGAGGAGCCTGGGCAGCTCATTAGGCAAGATATTTTTTCTAGAGGGCAGGCAGAGTGCTGCATTATGGGTCTGGAATTGCCAAAATTGAAAGCTTCTGGGACACGAGTGTGAGGACAGAAGTCTGAAAACACAAGCTAGACTTGGGCTTCAGGCCGAGGGCACGGCAGGTACCCACTGCAGATCTGAACAAATATCTCAAGCATCTGAAGTCACCGCGAGGATCAGACGTTGGCCCATATTGGAGTTTCGGTGCATGTTGACCCTTCATGAACGGAGCAGAATCTCAAGGCCATGGAGCTTTTCCCACGTGGGAGTTGTGGATGCCCCCTTCAAGGATTCCTTCTGCGGGACAAATGAGTTCTGTTGGGCAGCTCCAGGACATCCCATATGGAATGACTCCAGAGCACCATTGGAGGATGGATGCCAGGGAAGCCCGCCTCGCATTCCAATTGTCTCCTAGCAATAATACAGTTGAGATCGGATGGCTCTGCAGGAGCAACCGGGGTGGCTGAGTTGAAATGGACTTTCCTGAGGATGGGACCTAATGTGTGTTTGTGTCCATGAGGGCCTAGGAATGGGGCGGTGGTAACGGGACACTGAGTATTCTCCTAAGCTTTTGACATAGCTCCCATGCACAAGTTTCCTTGTGGAGACGAGATTTGTTCTGATGGGTGCCTCAGGAAACCCCTTATGCTGGTATTGGAATCCAGGCTTTTGAGGAGACATGCCTGTAAACCAAAGCAATGGAATCGATTATGGCCTAGAGTCCTGTCTGGTTCAATCGTCTTATCTGGGGATATCCATCTATGGAATGAGTGGAGGTAGATGCTCACCTGGTGTCAGACTGCCCTTGTTTGTCCCCGGAGACCTACACTATTGGGATGGCCTCGGGGACTTTGTAGAGTTCTCCTAATTTGTACGATTTTGGATAATGGAATGGGCAGAATTCCCATGCATTGGGTAGGCACGGTGCTAATGTGTGGCTCCAGTGGCCCCACCTGGGAGGGTGTTTGGCCCAGGACTTTGAGGACAGAAGTCTGAAAACACAAACTCAGCGGAGGTTTGGGGACTTAAGTGTGGCAGGCCCAATCTACAAAACATGAGAAGAATTCTTCAGGATATGAAGAAAGAGCGAGTCTGAGGCATTTGCTCAGGCTTTTGTCTCTGGATTTTGTATCAACGATGGCCGCGGAATGTTGGGGGGCCTCCTGGGCCATGGATGAATTTTCCTCTCTGTGGATTTGAAATGGTCCCAATTGTTTTTCGTCAATCTGTGGGATGTGAGGTCTCCTTTCAGGTTTATTACCTCAGGTGTCTGAACAAAAGAGGAATTCCAAAGCAGAGCTCTGGGGAGGCATGAAGGAACAACTGAAACTTTTGTTAAAAATTGGGGTTAGGGGCATGGCAGGCCCAATATGCTGTCTCTTCATCCAGCCACTTAGAGGCCTTACTTGAGGACTGGGCTCAGGCTGAGGGTCACAATGTGTGTTTGTGACAAATGTGGCCCGCGAGCATGGGCGGGGCCTCATGGGCCACACTGGTTTTAACTGCACTGGACTTTGGACAACATACCAATCACAAGGTCTCTTGCCATGGGGAAGGTGTTCTGATTTCTGCATCATTTTCAACCCTGGGCAGTGGTTGGAGATAAGGTCTCGGTACTGAAGCCTGAAAACCGCAGTTGGGAAGAGATGACGACCTAAGGCCATGGAGGGTCTGATATGCTCAGTGTGCGGTCAGTTGCATGTGTTTTGTTCCAGAGGTTCTGACTCAGGTTGTATCAGGCAGTGCATTAGTGCCCAGGTTAGAGTATATAATTTGGGTATAGTCGAGTGCCGTGTAGGTTTATCCTCATTTGAGGTGCCTGGGCAGCTCATTAGGCAAGATATTTTTTCTAGAGGGCAGACAGAGTGCTGCATTGTGGGTCCGGAATTGCCAAACTTGAGGGATTCTGGGCCAGGAGTGTGAGGACAGAAGTCTGAGAACACAAGCTAGACCAGAGCTATTCAGGCCGAGGGCACGGCAGGTACCCCCTGCAGATCTGAACCAATATCTCAAGCATCTGAAGTCACGGCGATATCAGACGTTGGCTCATATTGGAGTTTCGGTGCATGACTGCCCCTTCATGAACGGAGCGGAATCTCAAGGCCATGGAGGTTTTCCCACGTTGGGAGTTGTGGGATGCCCCCTTCAATGATTCCTTCTGCGAGACAATTGAGACCTGTTGGGCAGCTCCAGGACATCCCATATGGAATGACTCCAGAGCACCGTTGGAGGATGGAAGCCAGGGAAGCCCGCCTCGCATTCCAATTGTCTCCTAGCCACAATTGAGTTGAAATCGAATGGCTCTGCGGGAGCAACCGGAGTGGCTGCGTTGAAATGGACTTTCCTGAGGATGGGGCCTAATGTGTGTTTGTGTCCATGAGGGCCTTGGAATGGGTCGGTGGCACCGGGACCCTGAAGTATTCTCCTAAGCTTTTGACGTAGATCCCATTCACAAGTTTCCTTGTGGAGACAAAATTTGTTCTGATGGGTGCCTCAGGAAACCCCCTATGCTGGTATTGGAATCCAGGCTTTTGAGGAGACATGCTTGTAAACCAAAGTAATGGATCCTATTATGGCCTAGGGTCCTGTCTGGTTCAATCTTCTTCTCTGGGGATATCCATCTATGGAATGTGTGGAGGTAGATGCTCACCTGGTGTCAGACCACCATTGTTTGACCCCGGAGACCTACACTATGGGGATGGCCTCGGGGACTTTTGAGAGTTCTCCTAATTTGTACGATTTGGGACAATCGATTGGGCAGAATTCCCATGGATTGGGTAGGCACAGTCCTAATGTGTTGCTCCAGGGGGCCCCGCCTGGAGGGTGTGGCCCAGGACTTTGAGGACAGAAGTCTGAAAACACAAACTCAGCTTAGGTTTGGGGACGTTGGTATGGCAGGGCCAAGCTACAAACCATGAGAAGAACTCTTCAGGATATGAAGAAAGAGCGAGTCTGAGGCACTTGCTCAGGCTTTTGTCACTGGATTTTGTATCAACGATGGCCGTGGAATATGGGGAGGCCTCATGGGTCATGGACGAATCTTCCTCTCTGTGGATTTGGACCGGTCCCAATTGTTTTTCGTCAATCTGTGGGATGTGAGGTCTTTCAGGTTTATTACTTCAGGTGTCTGAACAAAAGAGGAATTCCAAAGCAGAGCCCTGGGGAAGCATGAAGGAACAACCCAAACTATGGTTAAAAATTGGGGCCTAGGGGCATGGCAGGCCCAATATGCTGTCTCTTCATCCAGCCACTTAGAGGCCTTACTTGAGGACTGTGCTCAGGCTGAGGGTCACAATGTGTGTTTGTGACCAATGTGGCCCGAGAGCATGGGCGGTGCCTCATGGGCCACACTGGTTTCAACTACAGTGGACTTTGGACAACATGTCAATCATACGGTCTCTTGCCATGGGGAAGGTGTTCTGATTTCTGCATCATTTTCAACCCTGGGCAGTGGTTGGAGATAAGGCCTAGGTTCTGAACCTGAAAAACCGCAGTTGGGAAGAGATGACGACCTAAGGCCATGGCGGGTCTGATATGCTCAGTGTGCAGTCAGCTGCCTGGGTTTGGTCAGGTGGTTCCGGCACAGGTTGTCAGAGAGTGCATTAGTGCCCAGGTTAGACTATATAATTTGGGTATAGTCGAGTGCCGTGTAGGTTTATCCTCATTTGAGGTGCCTGGGCTGCTCATTAGGCATGATATTTTTTCTAGAGGGCAGGCAGATTGCTGCATTGTGGGTCCGGAATTGCCAAACTTGAGGGCTTCTGGGCCCGGAGTGTGAGGACAGAAGTCTGAGAACACAAGCTAGACTTGGGCCTCAGGCCGAGGGAACGGAAGGTACCACCTGCCGATCTGAACCAATATCTCAAGCATCCGAAGTCATGGCGAGGATCAGACCCTGGCTCAGGTTGGAGTTTGTGTGCATGACTGCCCCTTCATAAACGGAGCGGAATCTCAAGGCCATGGAGGTTTTCCCACGTTGGGAGTTGTGGGATGCCCCCTTCAAAAATTCCTTCTGCGGGACAACTGAGACCTGTTGGGCAGCTCCAGGACATCCCATATGGAATGACTCCAGAGCACCGTTGGAGGAAACATGCCAGGGAAGCCCGCCTCGCATTACAATTGTCTCTTAGCAACAAGACAGTTGAGATCAGAAGGCTCTGCGGGAGCAACCGGGGTGGCTGAGTTGAAATTGACTTTCCTGACGGTGGGGTCTAATGTGTGTTTGTGTCCATGAGGGCCTTGGAATGGGGTGGTGGCACCGGGACCCTGAAGTATTCTCCTAAGCTTTTGACATAGCTCCCATGCACAAGTTTCCTTGTGGAGACGAAATTTGTTCTGATGGGTGCCTCAGTAAACCCTTTATGCTGGTATTGGAATCCAGGCTTTTGAGGAGACATGCCTGTAAACCAATGCAATGGATCCGATTATGTCCTAGAGAACTGTCTGGTTCAATCTTCTTATCTGGGGATATCCATCTATGGAATGAGTGGAGGTAGATGCTCACCTGGTGTCAGATTGCCCTTGTTTTGTTTCCGGAGACCTACACTATTGGGATAGCCTCGGGGACTTTGGAGAGCTTCTAATTTGTACGATTTTGGACAATGGCATGGGTGGAATTGCCATGGATTGGGTAGGCACAGTCCTAATGTGTGGCTCCATGGGCCCCAGCCTGGAGGGAGTGTGGCCCAGGACTTTGAGGACAGAAGTCTGAAAACACAAACTCAGCTTAGGTTTGGGGATGTAGGTATGGCAGGCCCAATCTAAAAACCATGAGAAGAACTCTTCAGGATATGAAGAACGAGCGAGTCTGAGGCACTTGCTCAGGCTTTTGTCACTGGATTTTGTATCACCGATGGCCGTGGAATGTGGGGGCGCCTCATGGGTCATGGATGAATCTTCCTCTCTGTGGATTTGAACCGTTCCCAATTGTTTTTCGTCAATCTGTGGGATGTGAGGTCTCCTTTCAGGTTTATTACCTCAGGTGTCTGAACAAAAGAAGAATTCCAAAGTAGAGCCCTGGGGAAGCATGAAGGAACAACCCAAACTATGGTTAAAAATTGGGGCCTAGGGGCATGGCAGGCCCAATATGCTGTCTCTTCATCCAGCAACTTAGAGGCCTTACTTGAGGACTGTGCTCAGGCTGAGGGTCACAATGTGTGTTTGTGACCAATGTGGCCCGAGAGCATGGGCGGTGCCTCATGGGCCACACTGGTTTCAACTACACTGGACTTTGGACAACATGTCAATCATACGGTCTCTTCCCATGGGGAAAGTGTTCTGATTTCTGCATCATTTTCAACCCTGGGCAGTAGTTGGAGATAAGGCCTAGGTTCTGAACCTGAAAAACCGCAGTTGGGAAGAGATGACGACCTAAGGCCATAGCGGGTCTGATATGCTCAGTGTGCAGTCAGCTGCCTGGGTGTTGGTCAGGTGGTTCCAGCTCAGGTTGTCAGACAGTGCATTAGTGCCCAGGTTAGACTATATAATTTGGGTATAGTCGAGTGCCGTGTAGGTTTATCCTCATTTGAGGTGCCTGGGCTGCTCATTAGGCATGATATTTTTTCTAGAGGGCAGGCAGATTGCTGCATTGTGGGTCCGGAATTGCCAAACTTGAGGGCTTCTGGGCCAGGAGTGTGAGGACCGAAGTTTGAGAAGACAAGCTAGACTTGGGCTTCAGGCCGAGGGCACGGCAGGTACCCCCTGCAGATCTGAACCAATATCTCAAGCATCCGAAGTCATGGCGAGGATCAGACCCTGGCTCAGGTTGGAGTTTGTGTGCATGACTGCCCCTTCATAAACGGAGCGGAATCTCAAGGCCATGGAGGTTTTCCCACGTTGGGAGTTGTGGGATGCCCCCTTCAAAAATTCCTTCTGCGGGACAACTGAGACCTGTTGGGCAGCTCCAGGACATCCCATATGGAATGACTCCAGAGCACCGTTGGAGGATGTATGCCAGGGAAGCCCGCCTCGCATTACAATTGTCTCCTAGCAACAAGACAGTTGAGATCAGATGGCTCTGCGGGAGCAACTGGGGTGTGGCTGAGTTGAAATTGACTTTCCTGACGGTGGGGTCTAATGTGTGTTTGTGTCCATGAGGGCCTTGGAATGGGGTGGTGGCACCGGGACCCTGAAGTATTCTCCTAAGCTTTTGACATAGCTCCCATGCACAAGTTTCCTTGTGGAGACGAAATTTGTTCTGATGGGTGCCTCAGTAAACCCCTTATGCTGGTATTGGAATCCAGGCTTTTGAGGAGACATGCCTGTAAACCAAAGCAATGGATCCGATTATGGCCTAGGGTCCTGTTTGGTTCAATCTTCTTATCTGGGGATATCTATCTATGGAATGAGTGCAGGTAGATGCTCACCTGGTGTCAGACCGCCCTTGTTTGTCCCCGGAGACCTACACTATTGGGATGGCCTCGGGACTTTGGAGAGTTCTCCTAATTTGTACGATTTTGGACAATGGAATGCGTGGAATTGCCATGGATTGGGTAGGCACAGTCCTAATGTGTGGCTCCAGGGGCCCCAGCCTGGAGGGAGTGTGGCCCAGGACTTTGAGGACAGAAGTCTGAAAACACAAACTCAGATTAAGTTTGGGGACGTAGGTATGGCAGGTCCAATCTAAAAACCATAGAAGAAGTCTTCAGGATATGAAGAACGAGCGAGTCTGAGGCACTTGCTCAGGCTTTTGATCTGGACGTTGTATCAACGATGGCCGTGGAATGTGGGGGGGCCTCATGGGCCATGAATGAATCTTCCTCTCTGTGGATTAGAACCGTTCCCAATTGTTTTTCGTCAAGCTGTTGGATGGGAGGTCTCCTTTCAGGTTTATTACCTCAGGTGTCTGAACAAAAGAGGAATTCCAAAGCAGAGCCCTGGGGAAGCATGAAGGAACAACCCAAACTATGGTTAAAAATTGGGGCCTAGGGGCATGGCAGGCCCAATATGCTGTCTCTTCATCCAGCCACTTAGAGGCCTTATTTGAGGACTGTGCTCAGGCTGAGGGTCACAATGTGTGTTTGTGACCAATGTGGCCCGAGAGCATGGGCGGGGCCTCATGTGCCACACTGGTTTCAACTACACTGGACTTTGGAAAACATGCCAATCACAAGGTCTCATGACATGGGGAAGGTGTTCTGATTTCTGCATCATTTTCAACCCTGGGCAGTGGTTGGAGATAAGGCCTAGGTTCTGAACCTGAAAAACCGCAGTTGGGAAGAGATGACGACCTAAGGCCATGGCGGGTCTGATATGCTCAGTGTACGGTCAGCTTCCTGGGTGTTATTCAGGAGTTTCTGGCTCAGGTTGTGTCAGACAGTGCATTAGTGCCCAGGTTAGTCTATATAATTTGGGTAGAGTCGAGTGCTGTGAAGTTTTATTATTATTTGAGGTGCCTGGGCAGCTCATTAGACAAGATATTTTTTCTAGAGGGCAGGAAGAGTGCTGCATTGTGCGTCCGGAATTGCCAAACGTGAGGGCTCAGGGCCACGAGTGTGAGGACAGAAGTCTGAGAAACAAGCTAGACCAGGGCTTCAGGCCGAGGGCACGGCAGGTACCCCCTGCTGATCTGAACCAATATCTCAAGCATCTGAAGTCACGAGGAGGAACATACGTTGGCTCAGGTTGAAGTTTCTGTGCATGACAGCCCCTTCATGAACAGAGAGGAATCTGAAGGCCATGGAGGATTTCCCACGTTGGGAGTTGTGTGATGCCCCCTACAAGGATTCCTTCTGCGGGACAATTGAGACCTGTTGGGCAGCTCCAAAACATCCCATAGGGAATGACTCCAGAGCACCGTTGGAGGATGGATGCCAGGGAAGCCCGCCTCGCATTCCAATTGTCTCCTAGCATCAAGAGAGTTGAGATCGGATGGCACTGCGAGAACAACCGGGGTGGCTGAATCAAATGGAATTACCTAAGCATGGGGCCTAATGTGTGTTTGTGTCCATGAGGACCTTGGAATGGAGCGGTGGCACCGGGATTCTGAAGTATTCTCCTAAGATTTTGACATAAGTCCCATACACAAGTTTCCTCGTGGAGACGAGATTTTTTCTGATAGGTGCCTCAGGAAACTCCCTATACTGGTATTGGAATCCAGGCTTTTGAGGAGACATGCCTGTAAACCAAAGCAATGGATCCGATTATGGCCTAAGGTCCTGTCTGGTACCATATCCTTCTCTGGGGACATCCATCTATGGTATGAGTGGAGGTAGATGCTCAGCTGGTGTCAGACCGCCCTTGTTTGTCCACTGAGACGTACATATTGGTATGGCCTCGGAGACTTTGGAGGGTTCTCCGAATTTGTACAACTTTGGACAATGGAATGGGCAGAATTCCCAATAATGGGGTAGGCACAGTCCTAATGTGTGACTCCAGGGTCCCCAGCCTGGAGGATGTGTGGCCCAAGACTTTGAGGACAGAAGTCTGAAAACACAAACTCCGCTTAGGTTTGGGGACGTAGGTATGGCAGACCCAATCTACAAACCATGAGAAGAACTCTTCAGGATATGAAGAAAGAGCGAGTCTGAGGCTCTTGCTCAGGCTTTGGTCTCTGGATTTTGTGTCAACGATGGCCATGGAATGTGGGGAGACCTCATGGGCCATGGACGAATCTTCCTCTCTGTGGATTTGGCCCGGTCCCAATTGTTTTTCGTCAATCTGTGGGATGGGAGGTCTCCTTTCAGGTTTGTTACCTCAGGTTTCCCAACCAAAGAGGAATTCCAAAGCAGAGCCCTGGGGAAGAGTGAAGGGACAACCCAAATTATGGGTAAAATTTGGGGCCTAGGGGCATGGCAGTCCCCATATGCTATCTCTTCATCCAGCAACTGAGAGGCCTTACTTGAGGACTGGGCTCAGGCTGAGGGTCACAATGTGTTTTTGTGACCAATATGGCCCGCGAGCTTGTGCGGGGCCTCATGGGCCACACTGGTTTCATCTACACTGAACTTTGGAAAACATGCCAATCACAAGGACTCTTGCCATGGGGAAGGAGTTCTTATTTCTTCATCATTTTCAACCCTGGGTAGTGGTTGGAGATAAGGTCTAGGTTCTGAATCCTGAAAACCGCAGTTGGCAAGAGATGATGTCCTAAGGCCATGGTGGGTCTGATGTGCTCAGTGTGTGGTCAGCTGCCTGGTTTTTGGTCAGGAGGTTCGGGCTCAGGTTGTGTCAGACAGTGCATTTGTGCGCAGGTTAGACTATATTATTTGGGTACAGTCGAGTGCCGTGTAGGTTGATCCTCATTTGAGGAGCCTGGGCAGCTCATTAGGCAAGATATTTTTTCTAGAGGGCAGGCAGAGTGCTGCATTCTGGGTCGGGAATTGCCAAACTTGAGGGCTTCTGGGCCAGTAGTGAGAGGACAGAAGTCTGAGAACACAAGCTAGACTTGGCTTAACGAGGGCAAGGCAGGTACCCCCTGCACATCTGAACTAATATCTCATGCATCTGAAGTCACGGCGAGGATCAGACGTTGGCTCAGGTTGTAGTTTCTGTGCATGACTGCCCCTTCATGAACGGAGAGGTATCCCAAGGCCATGGAGGTTTTCCCACGTTGGGAGTTGTGGGTTGCCCCTTTCAAGGATTCCTTCTGCGGAACAATTGAGACCTGTTGGCAGCTCCAACACATCCAATATGGAATGACTCCAGAGCACCGTTCGAGGATGGATGCCAGGGAAGCCCGCTTCGCATTCCAATTGTCTACTAGCAACAAGACAGTTGAGATCAGATGGCTCTGCGGGAGCAACCGGGGTGGCTGAGTTGAAATGGACTTTCCTGAATATGGGGCCTAATGTGTGTTTGTGTCCATTAGGACCTTGGAATGGGGCGGTGGCACCAGGACTCTGAAGTATTCTCCTAAGATTTTGACATAGGTCCCATGCACAAGTTTCCTCATGGAGACGAGAAGTTTTCTGATGGGTGCCTCAGAAAACGCCCTATGCTGGTACTGGAATCCAGGTTTTTCAGGAGACATGCCTGTAAACCAAAGCAATGGATCCGATTATGGCCGAGGGTCCTGTCTGGTTCCATCTCCTTCTCTTGGGACATCCATCTATGGTCTGAGTGGAGGTAGATGCTCAGGTGGTGTCAGACCGCCCTTGTTTGTCCACAGAGACCTACATATTGGGATGGCCTCGGAGACTTTGGAGTGCTCTCCTAATTTATAAAATTTTCGACAATGGAATGGGCAGAATTCCCATGCATGGGGTAGGCACAGTCCTAATGTTTGGTTCCAGGGGACCCAGCCTGGAGGGTGTGTGGCCCAGGACTTTGAGGACAGAAGTCTGAAAACACAAACTCAGCTTAGGTTTGGGGACGTAGGTATGGCAGGCCCAAATACAAACCATGAGAAGAACTCTTCAGGATATGAAGAAAGAGCGAGTCTGAGGCGCTTGCTCAAGTTTGGTCTCTGGATTTTGTGTCAACGATGGCCGTGGAATGAGGGGAGGCCTCATGGGCCATGGACGAATCTTCCTCTCTGTGGATTTGGCCCAGTCCCAATTGTTTTTCGTCAACTGTGGAATGGATGGTGTCCTTTCAGGTTTGTTAACTCAGGTGTCGCAACCAAAGAGGAATTCCAAAGCAGAGTCCTGGGGAAGAGTGAAGGGACAACCCAAACTATGGTTAAAATTTGGGGCCTAGGGGCATGGCAGGCCCCATATGCTGTCTCTTCATCCAGCCACTGAGAGGCCTTACTTGAGGACTGGGTTCAGGCTGAGGGTCACAATGTGTGTTTGTGACAAATGTGGCTCAGAAGCATGGGCGGGGCCTCATGGGCCACACTGGTTTCAACTACACAGAACTTTGGACAACAGGCCAAACACAAGGTCTCTTGGCATGGGGAAGGTGTTCTGATTTCTGCATCATTTTCAACCTTGGGCAGTGGTTGGAGAAAAGGCCTAGGTTCGGAAGCCTGAAAACCGCAGTTGGGAAGAGATGATGACCTTAGGCCATGGTGGGTCTAATGTGCTCAGTGTGCGGTCAGCTGCCTGGTTGTTAGTCAGGAGGTTCGGGCTCAGGTTGTGTCAGATAGTGCATTAGTGCCCAGGTTAGACTCTATAATTTGGGTACAGTCGAGTGCCGTGTAGGTTGATCCTCATTTGTGGTGCCTGGGCAGCTCATTAGGCAAGATATTTTTTTCTAGAGGGCAGGCAGAGTGCTGAATGTGGGTCCGGAATTGCCAAACTGGAGGGCTTCTGGGCCAGTAGTGTGAGGACAGAAGTCTGAGAACACAAGCTAGACTTGGGCTTCAGGCTGCGGGCAAGGCAGGTACCCCTACACCTCTGAACTAATATCTCATGCATCTAGAGTCACGGCGATAATCAGACGTTGGCTCAGGTTGTAGTTTCTGTGCATGACTGCCCCTTCATGAACGGAGAGGAATGTCAAGGCCATGGAGGTTTTCCCACGTTGGGAGTTGTGGGATACCTCCTCAAGTTTTCCTTCTGTGGGACAATGGAGACCTGTTGGGCAGCTCTAAATCATTCCATATGGAATGACTCCAGAGCACCGTTCGAGGATGGATCCAGGGAAGCCCGCCTCGCATTCCAATTGTCTCCTAGCAACAAGACAGTTGAGAATGGATGGCTCTGCGGGAGCACCCGTGGTGGCTGATTTGAAATGGAATATACTGAGCATGGAACTATTGTGTGTTTCTGTCCATGAGGACCTTGGAATGGGGCGGTGGCACCGGGGATCTCAAGTATTCTCCTAAGATTTTTACATAGGTCCCATGCACAAGTTTCCTCGTGGAGACGAGATTTTTTCTGATGGGTGCCTCAGGAAACCCCATATGTTGTTATTGGAATCCAGGATTTTGAGGAGACATGCCTGTAAACCAAAGCAATGGATCCGATTATGGCCTAGGGTCCTGTCTGGTTCCATCTCCTTCTCTGGGGACATCCATCTATGGTATGAGTGGAGGTAGATGCTCAGCTGGTGGCAGACCGCCCTTGTTTGTTTACAGAGACCTAGATATTGGGATGGCCTCAGGGACTTTGGAGGGTTCACCTAATTTGTCCAATTTTGGACAATCGAATGGGCAGAATTTCCATGCATGGGGTAGGCACAGTCCTAATGTGTGGCTCTAGGGGCCCCAGCCTGGAGGGTGTGTGGCCCAGGACTTTGAGGACAGAAGTCTGAAAACAAAAACTCAGCTTAGGTTTGGGTACGTAGTTATGGCAGGACAATCTACAAACCATGAGAAGAACTCTTCAGGATATGAAGAAAGATCGAGTCTGAGGTGCTTGCTCAGGCTTTGGTCTCTGGATTTTGTGTCAACAATGGCCATGGAATGTGGTGAAGATCAAGGGTCATGGAAGAAACTTCCTTTCTGTGGATTTGGCCCTGTCCCAATTGTTTTTCATCAATCAGTGGGATGGGAGGTCTCCTTTCAGGTTTGTTACCTCAGGTGTCCCAACCAAAGAGGAATTCCAAAGCAGAGCCCTGGGGAAGAGTGAAGGGACAACCCAAATTATGGTTAAAATTCGGGGCCTAGGGGCATGGCAGGCCCCATATGCTGTCTCTTCATTCAGCCACTGAGAGGACTTAATTGAGGACTGGGCTCAGGCTGAGGGTCACAATGTGTGTTTGTGACCAATGTGGCACGCGAGCATGGGCGGGGCCTCATGGGCCACACTGGTTTCATCTACACTGAACTTTGGACAACATGCCAATCACAAGGTCTCTTGCCATGGGGAAGGAGTTCTGATTTCTGCATCATTTTCAACCCTGGGCAGTGGTTGGAGATAAGGTCTAGGTTCAAAAGCCTGAAAACCGCAGTTTGGAAGAGATGATGACCTAAGGTCATGGTGGGTCTGATGTGCTCAGTGTGAGGTCAGCTGCCTGGTTGTTGGTCAGGAGGTTCGGGCTCAGGTTGTGTCAGACAGTGCATTAGTGCCCAGGTAGACTCTATAATTTGGGTACAGTCGAGTGCCGTGTAGGTTGATCCTCATTTGAGGTGCCTGGGCAGCTCATTAGGCAAGATATTTTTTCTAGAAGGCAGGCAGAGTGCTGCATTGTGGGTCCGGAATTGCCAAACTTGAGGGCTTCTGGGCCAGTAGTGTGAGGATAGAAGTCTGAGAACACAAGCTAGACTTGGGCTTCAGCCCGAGGGCAAGGCAGGTACCCCCTGCACATCTGAACCAATATCTCATGCATCTGAAGTCACGGCGAGGATCAGATGTTGGCTCAGGATATAGTTTCTGTGCATGACTGCCCGTTCATAAACGGAGAGGAAACTCAAGGCCATGGAGGTTTTCCCACGTTGGGAGTTGTGGGATGCCCCCTCAAGGATTCCTTCTGCGGGACAATTGAGACCTGTCGGGAAGCTCCAACACATCCCATATGGAATGACTCCAGAGCACCGTTCGAGGATGGATGCCAGGGAAGCCCGCCTCGCATTCCAATTGTCTCCTAGCAACAAGACAGTGGAGATCGGATGGCTCTGCGGGAGCAACCGGGGTGGCTGAGTTGAAATGGACTTTCCTGAGCCTGGGGCCTAATGTGTGTTTGTGCCCATGAGGACCTTGGAATGGAGCGGTGGCACCGGGACTCTGAAGTACTCTCCTAAGATTTTGACATAGGTCCCATGCACAAGTTTCCTCGTGGAGACGAGATATTTTCTGATGGGTGCCTCAGGAAACCCCATATGCTGGTATCGGAATCCAGGCTATGAGGAGACATGCCTGTAAACCAAAGCAATGGATCCTATTATGGCCTAGGGTCCTGTCTGGTACCATATCCTTCTCTGGGGACATCCATCTATGGTATGAGTGGACGTAGATACTAAGCAAGTGTCAGACTGCCCTTGTTTGTCCACAGAGACCTAGATATTGGGATGGCCTCGGGGACTTTGGAGGGTTTTCCTAAATTGTCCAATTTTGGACAATGGAATGGGCAGAATTTCCATGCATGGGGTAGGCACAGTCCTAATGTGTGGCTCCAGGGGCCCCAGCCTGGAGGGTGTGTGGCCCAGGACTTTGAGGACAGAAGTCTGAAAACACAAACTCAGCTTAAGTTTGGAGACGTAGGTATGGCAGGCCCAATCTAAAAACCATGAGAAGAACTCTTCAGGATATGAAGAAAGAGCGAGTCTGAGGCGCTTGCTCAGGCTTTGGTCTCTGGATTTTGTTCAACGATGGCCGTGGAATGTGGGAGGCCTCATGGGCCATGGACGAATCTTCCTCTCTGTGGATTTGGATCGGTCCCAATTGTTTTTCGTCAATCTGTGGGATGGGAGGTCTCCTTTCAGGTTTGTTACCTCAGGTGCCCAACCAAAGAGGAATTCCAAAGCAGAGCCCTGGGGAAGAGTGAAGGGACAACCCAAACTATGGTTCAAATTTGGGGCCTAGGGGCATGGCAGGCCCCATATGCTGTCTCATCATCCAGCCACTGAGAGGCCTTACTTGAGGACTGGGCTCAGGCTGAGGGTTACAATGTGTGTTTGTGACCAATGTGGCTCGCGAGCATGGGTGGGGCCTCATGGGCCACACTGGTATAAACTACACTGAACTTAGGACAACATGCCAATCACAAGGTCTCTTGCCATGGTGAAGGAGTTCTGATTTCTGCATCATTTTCAACCCTGGGCAGGGGTTGGAGATAAGGTTTAGGTTCGGAAGCCTGAAAGCCGCAGTTGGGAAGAGATGATGACCTAAGGCCATGGTGGGTCTGATGTGCTCAGTGTGCGGTCAGCTGCCTGGTTGTTGGTCAGGAGGTTCGGGCTCAGGTTGTGTCAGACAGTGCATTAGTGCCCAGGTTAGACTGTATAATTTGAGTATAGTCGAGTGCCGTGTATGTTGATCCTCATTTGACGTGCCTGGGCAGCTCATTAGGCAAGATATTTTTTCTAGAGGGCTGGCAGAGTGCTGCATTGTGGGTCCGGAATTGCCAAACTTGAGGGCTTCTGGGCCAGTAGTGTGAGGACAGAAGTCTGAGAACACAAGCTAGACTTGGGCTTCAGGCCGAGGGCAAGGCAGGTACCCCCTGCACATCTGAACCAATATCTCATGCTTCTGAAGTCACGGCGAGAATCAGACGTTGGCTCAGGTTGTAGTTTCTGTGCATGACTGCCCCTTCATGAACGGAGAGGAATCTCAAGGCCATGGAGGTTTTCCCACGTTGGGAGTTGTGGGATGCCTTCTTCAAGGATTCCTTCTGCGGGACAATTGAGACATGTTGGCAGCTCCAACACATCCCATATAGAATGACTTCAGAGCACCGTTCGAGGATGGATGCCAGGGAAGCCCGCCTCGCATTCCATTTGTCTCCTAGCAACAAGACAGTTGATATCGGATGGCTCTGCGGGAGCAACCGGGGTGGCTGAGTTGAAATGGACTTTTCTGTGCATGGGGCCTAATGTGTGTTTGTGTCCATGAGGACCTTGGAATGGGGCGGTGGCACCGGGACTCTGAAGTATTCTCCTAATATTTTGACATAGGTCCCATGCACAAGTTTCCTCGTGGAGACGAGATGTTGTCTGATGGGTGCCTCAGGAAACCCCCTATGCTGGTATAGGAATCCATGATTTTGTGGATTCATGCCTGTAAACCAAAGCAATGGATCCGATTATGGCTTCCGGTCCTGTCTGGTTCCATCTCCTTCTATGGGGACATCCATCTATGGTATGAGTGGAGGTAGATGCTCAGCTGGTGTCAGACCGACCTTGTTTGTCCACAGAGACCTAGTATTGGGATGGCTTCGGGGATTTTGGCGGGTTCTCCTAATTTGTACAATTTTGGACAACGGAATGGGCAGAATTACCATACATGGGGTAGGCACAGTCCTAATGTGTGGCTCCAGGGGCCCCAGCCTGGAGGGTGTGTCCCAGGACTTTGAGGACAGAAGTCTGAAAACACAAACTCAGCTTAGGTTTGGGGACGTAGGTATGGCAGGCCCAATCTACAAACCATGAGAAGAAGTCTTTAGGTTATGAAGAAAGAGCGAGTCTGAGGCGCTTGCTCAGGCTTTGGTCTCTGGATTTTATGTCAACGATGGCCGTGGAATGAGGGGAGGCCTAATGGGCCATGGACGAATCTTCATCTCTTGGCATTTGGCCCGGTCCCAATTGTTTTTCGTCAATCTGTGGGATGGGAGGTCTTCTTTCAGGTTTGTTACCTCAGGTGTCCCAACCAAAGAGGAATTCCAAAGCAGAGCCCAGGGGAAGAGTGAGGGGACAACCAAAACTATGGTTAAAATTTGGGGCCTAGGGGCAGGGCAGGCCCAATATGCTGTCTCTTCATCCAGCCACTGAGAGGCCTTACTTGAGGACTGGGCTCCGGCTGAGGGTCACAATGTGTTTGTGACCAATGTGGCCCGCGAGCATGGGCGGGGCCTCATGAGCCACACTGGTTTCAACTACACTGGTCTTTGGAAATCATGCCAATCACAAGGTCTCTTGCCATGGGGAAGGTGTTCTGATTTCTGCATCTTTTTCAACGCTGAGAAGTGGTTGGAGATAAGGCCTAGGTTCTGAACCTGAAAAACCGCAGTTGTGATGAGATGACGACCTAAGGCCATGGCGGGTCTGATATGCTCAGTGTGCTGTCAGCTTCCTGGGTGTTATTCAGGAGTTTCTGGCTCAGGTTGTGTCAGACAGTGCTTTAGTGCCCAGGTTAGGCTATAAAATTTGGGTAGAGTCGAGTGCCGTGAAGTTTTATCCTCATTTGAGGTGCCTGGGCAGCTCATTAGTCAAGATATTATTTATAGAGTGCGTGCAGAGTGCTGCATTGTGGGTCCGGAATTGCCAAACTTGAGGGCTTCTGGGCCACAGATGTGAGGACAGAAGTCTGAGAACACAAGCTAGACCATGGCTACAGGCCGAGGGCACGGCAGGTACCCCCTGCAGATCTGAACCAATATCTCAAGCATCTGAAGTCACGGCGAGGATCAGACGTTGGCTCAGTTTGGAGTTTCTGTGCATGACTGCCCCTTCATGAACGGAGCAGAAACTCAAGGCCATGGAGGTTTTCCCACGTTGGGAGTTGTGGGATGCCCCCTACAAGGATTCCTTCTGCGGGACAATTGAGACCTGTTGGGCAGCTCCAGGACATCCCATATGGAATGACTCCAGAGCATCGTTGGAGGATGGATGCCAGGGAAGCCCGCCTCGCATTCCAATTGTCTCCTAGCAACAGGACAGTTGAGATTGGATGGCTCTGCGGGAGCAACCGGGATGGCTGAGTTGAAATGGACTTTCCTGAGTATGGGGCTAATATGTGTTTGTGTCCATGAGGGCCTTGGAATGGGGCGGTGGCACCGGGACCCTGAAGTATTCTCCTAAGCTTTTGACGTAGCTCCCATGCACAAGTTTCCTTGAGGAGACGAGATTTGTTCTGATGGGTGCCTCGGGAAACCCCTTATGCTGGTATTGGAATCCAGGCTTTTGACGAGACATGCCTGAAAACCAAAGCAATGGATCCGATTATGGCCTAGGGTCCTGTCTGGTTCAATCTTCTTCTCTGGGGATATCCATCTATGGAATGAGTGGAGGTAGATGCTCAACTGGTGTTAGACCGCCCTTGTTTGTCCCCGGAGACCTACACTATTGGGATGGCCTCGGGTACTTTGGAGAGTTCTCCTAATTTGTACGATTTTGGACATCGGAATGGGCAGAATTCCCAGGGATTTGGTAGGCACAGTCCTAATGTGTGGCTCCAGGGGCCCCAGCCTGGAGGGTGTGTGGCACAGGACTTTGAGGACAGAAGTCTGAAAACACAAACTCAACTTAGGTTTGGGGACGTAGGTATGGCAAGCCCAATCTACAAACCATGAGAAGAACTCTTCAGGATATGAAGAAAGAGCGAGTCTGAGGCACTTGCTCAGGCTTTTGTCTCTGGATTTTGTATCAACGATGGCCGTGGAATGTGGGGAGGCCTCATGGGTCATGGACGAATCTTCCTCTCTGTGGATTTGGACCGGCCCCATTGTTTTCGTCAATCTGTAGGATGGGAGGTCTCCTTTCAGGTTTATTACCTCAGGTGTCTGAAAAAGAGGAATTCCAAAGCAGAACCCTGGGAAAGAGTGAAGGGACAACCCAAATTATGGTTAAAAATTGGGGCCTAGGGGCATGGCAGGCCCCATATGCTGTCTCTTCATCCAGCCACTGAGAGGACTTAATTGAGGACTGGGCTCAGGCTGAGGGTCACAATGTGTGTTTGTGACCAATGTGGCACGCGAGCATGGGCGGGGCCTCATGGACCACACTGGTTTCAACTACACTGAACTTTGGACAACATGCCAATCACAAGGTCTCTTGCCATGGGGAAGGTGTTCTGATTTTTGCATCATTATCAAGCCTTGGCAGTGGTTGGAAATAAGGTCTTGGTTCTGAAGACTGAAAAACCGCAGTTCTGAAGAGATGACGACCTAAGGCCATGGCGGGTCTGATATTCTCAGTGTACAGTCAGCTGCCTAGTTTTGGTCAGGAGGTTCTGGCTCAGATTGTGTCAGACAGTGCATTAGTGCCCAGGTTATACTATATAATTTGGGTACAGTCGAATGCCGTGTAGGTTTATCCTCATTTGAGGTGCCTGCACTGCTCATTAGGCAAGATATTTTTCCCAGAGTGCAGGCAGAGTGCTGCATTGTTGGTCCGGAATTGCTAAACTTGAGGGCTTCTGGACCACGAGTATGAGGACAGAAGTCTGAGAACACAAGCCTGATTTGGACTTCAGGCTGAGGGCACGGCAGGTACCCCCTGCAGATCTGAACCAATATCTCAAGCATCTGAAGCCACGGCGAGGATCAGACGTTGGCTCAGTTTGGAGTTTCTGTGCATGACTGCCCCTTCATGAACGGAGCAGAATCTCAAGGCCATGGAGGTTTTCCCACGTTGGGAGTTGTGGGATGCCCCCTTCAAGGATTCCTTCTGCGGGACAAATGAGACCTGTTGGGCAGCTCCAGGACATCCCATATGGAATGACTCCAGAGCACCGTTCGAGGATGGATGCCAGGGAAGACCACCTCGAATTCCAATTGTCTCCTATCAACTAGACAGTTGAGATGGGTGGCTCTGCGGAGGCAACCGGGGTGGCTGAGTTGAAATGGACTTTCCTAGGATGGGGCCTAATGTGTGTTTGTGACCATGAGGGCCTTGGAATGGGGCGTTGTTACCGGGACCCTGAAGTATTCTCCTAAGCTTTTGACGTAGCTCCCATGCACAAATTTCCTTGTGGAGACGAGATTTGTTCTGATGGGTGCCTCAGGAAACCCCTTATGCTGGTATTGGAATCCAGGCTTTTGACGAGACATGCCTGAAAACCAAAGCAATGGATCCGATTATGGCCTAGGGTCCTGTCTGGTTCAATCTTCTTCTCCGGGGATATCCATCTATGGAATGAGTGGAGGTAGATGCTCAACTGGTGTTAGACCGCCCTTGTTTGTCCCCGGAGACCTACACTATTGGGATGGCCTCGGGTACTTTGGAGAGTTCTCCTGATTTGTACGATTTTGGACATCGGAATGGGCAGAATTCCCATGGATTGGGTAGGCACAGTCCTAATGTGTGGCTCCAGGGGCCCCAGCCTGGAGGGTGTGTGGCCCAGGACTTTGAGGACAGAAGTCTGAAAACACAAACTCAGCTTAGGTTTTGGGACGTAGGTATGGCAGGCCCAATCTACAAACCATGAGAAGAACTCTTCAGGATATGAAGAAAGAATTAATCTGAGGCGCTTGCTCAGGCTTTTGTCTCTGGATTTTGTATCAACGATGGCCGTGGAATGTGGGGAGGCCTCATGGGTCATGGACGAATCTTCCTCTCTGTGGATTTGGCCCGGCCCCATTGTTTTCATCAATCTGTAGGATGGGAGGTCTCCTTTCAGGTTTATTACCTCAGGTGTCCGAAAAAGAGGAATTCCAAAGCAGAGCCCTGGGAGAGTGAAGGGACAACCCAAATTATGGTAAAAAATTCGGGCCTAGGGGCATGGCAGGCCCAATATGCTGTCTCTTCATCCAGCCACCGAGAGGCCTTACTTGAGAACTGGGCTCAGGCTGAGGGTCACAATGTGTGTTTGTGAACAATGTGGCCCACGAGCATGGGCGGGGCCTCATGGGCCACATTGGTTTCAACTACACTGGATTTTGGACAACATGCCAATCACAAGTTCTCTTGCCTAGGGGAAGGTGATCTGATTTCTGCATCATTTTCAACCCTGGGCAGTTTTTGGAGTTAAGGTCTAGTTTCTGAACCCTGAAAAACCGCATTTGGGAAGAGATGACAACCTAAGGCCATGGAGGGTCTGTTATGCTCAGTGTGCAGTCAGCTGCATGGGGTTTGATCAGGAGGTTCTGGCTCAGATTGTGTCAGACAGTGCATTAGTGCTCAGGTGAGACTCTATATTTTGGGTACAGTCGAATGCCGTGTAGGTTTATCCTCATTTGAGGTGTCTTGGCAGCTCATTAGGCAAGATATTTTTGCCGAGGGCATTCAGAGTGCTGCATTGTGGGTCCGGAATTGCCAAACATGACGGCTTCTGAGCCACGAGTGTGAGAACAGAAGTCTGAGAACACAAGCCTGATTTGGGCTTCAGGCCGAGGGCACGGCAGGTACCCCCTGCAGATCTGAACCAATATCTCAAGCATCTGAAGTCAAGGCGATGATCAGACGTTGGCTCTGGTTGGAGTTTCTGTGCATGACTGCCCCTGATGAACGGAGCGGAATCGCAAGGCCATGGAGGTATTCCCACTTTGGGAGTTGTGGGATGCCCCCTTCAAGGATTCCTTCTGCGGTTCCATTGAGACCTGTTGGGCAGCTTCAGTACATCCCATATGGAATGACTCCAGAGTACCATTGGAGGATGGATGCCAGGGAAGCCCGCCTCGCATTCCAATTGTCTCCTAGCAACAAGACAGTTGAGATCGGATGGCTCTGCGGGAGCAACCGGGGTGGCTGAGTTGAAATGGACTTTCATGAGGATGGGGCCTAATGTGTGTTTGTTTCCATGAGGGCCTTGGAATGGGGCGGTGGCACCGGGACCCTGAAGTATTCTCCTAAGCTTTTGACGTAGCTCCTATGCACAAGTTTTCTTGTGGAGACGAGATTTGTTCTGATGGGTGCCTCAGGAAGCCCCCTATGCTGGTATTGGAATCCAGGCTTTTGAGGAGACATGCCTGTAAACCAAAGCAATGGATCCGATTATGGCGTAGGGTCCTGTCTGGTTCAATCTTCTTCTCTGGGGATATCCATCTATGGAATGAGTGGAGATAGATGCTCAGCTGGTGTCAGACCGCCCTTGTTTGTCCCCGAGACCTACACTATTGGGATGGCCATGGGGACTTTGGAGATTTCTCCTAATTTGCACGATTTTGGACAATGGAATGGGCAGAATTCCCATGGATTGGGTAGGCACTGTCCTAATGTGTGGATCCAGGGGCCCCAGCCTGGAGGGTGTGTTGCCCAGGACTTTGAGGACAGAAGTCTGAAAACACAAACTCAGCTTAGGTTTGGGGACGTAGTATGGCAGGCTCAATCTATAAACCATGAGAAAATCTCTTCAGGATATGAAGAAAGAGCGAATCTGAGGCGCTTGCTCAGGATTTTGTCTCTGGATTTTGTATCAACGATGGCCGTGGAATGTGGGAAGGCCTCATGGGCCATGAACGAAACTTCCTCTCTGTGGATTTGGCCCAGTCGAAATTGTTTTTCGTCAATCTGTGGGATGGGAGGTCTCCTTTCAGGTTTGTTATGTCAGGTGTCCCAACTAAGAGGAATTCCAAGGGAGAGCCCTGGGGAAGAGTGAAGAGACAACCCAAACTATGGTTAAAAATTGGGGCCTAGGTGCATGGCAGTCCCAATAGCTGTCTCTTTTCTAGCCACTGAGAGTCCTTACTTGAGGACTGGGCTCAGGCTGAGGGTTCCAATGTGTGTTTGTGACCAATGTGCCCCGCAAGCATGGGCCACACTGGTTTCAACTACACTGAAGTTTGGACAACATACTAATCATAAGGATTCTTGCCATGGGGAAGGAGTTGTGATTTCTGCATCCTTTTCAACCCTGGGCATTGGTTGGAGATAAGGTCTAGGTTCTGAAGTCTGAAAACTACCGTTGGGAAGAGATGACGACCTAAGTCCATGGCGGGTCTGATGTGCTCAGTGTGCGGTCAGCTGCCTGGGTGTTGGTCAGAAAGTTCGGGCTCAGGTTGTGTCAGACAGTGCATTAGTGCCCAGGTTAGACTCTATAATATGGGTACAGTCGAGTGCCGTGTAGGTTGTTCCGCATTTGAGGTGCCTAGGCTGCAAATTAGGCAAGATATTATTTCTAGACGGCAGGCACAGTGCTGCATTGTGGGTCCTGAATTGCCAAACTTGAGGGCTTCTGGGCCAGGCGTGTGTGGACAGAAGTCTGAAAACACAAGCTAGACTTGGGCTTCAGGCCGAGGGCACGGCAGGTACCACCTGCAGATCTGAACCGATATCTCATGCATCAGATGTCACAGCGAGGTTCAGACTTGGCTCAGGTGGAGTTTCTGTGCATGACTGCCCCTTCATGAACGGAGCGGAATCTCAAGGCCATGGAGGTTTTCCCACGTTGGGTGGTGGGATGCCCCCTTCAAGGATTCCTTCTGCGGCACAATTGAGACCTGTTGGGCAGCTGCAAAACATCCCATATGGAATGACTCCAGAGCACCGTTCGAGGATGGATGCCAGGGAAGCCCGCCTCACATTCCAATTGTCTTCTAGCAACAAGACAGTTGAGATAGGATGGCTCTGCGGGATCAATCGGGGTGGCTGAGTTGAAATGGACTTTCCTGAGGATGGGGCCTAATGTGTGTTTTTGTGCATGAGGGCCTTGGAATGGGGCGGTGGCACCGGGACCCTGAAGTATTCTCCTAAACATTTGACATAGCTCCCATGCACAGTTTCCTTGTGGAGACGAGATTTGTTCTGATGGGTGCCTCAGGAAACCCCCTATGCTTGTCTTGGAATCCAGGCATTTGAAGAGACATGCCTGTAAACCAAAGCAATGGATCCGATTTTGGCCTAGGGTCCTGTCTGTTTCCATCTCCTTCTCTGGGGACATCCATCTATGGTATGAGTGGAGGTAGATGCTCACCTGGTGTCAAACCACCCTTGTTTGTTCCGGGAGACCTACACTATTGGGATGGCCTCGGGGACTTTGGGGGGTTCTCCTAATTTGTACGATTTGGACAATGGAATGGGCAGAATTCCTATTCATTGGGTAGGCACAATCCTAATGGGTGGCTTCAGGGGCCCCAGCCTGGATGGTGTATGGCACAGGATTTTGAGGACAGAAGTCTGAAAACAAAAACTCAGCTTAGGTTTTGGGGACGTAGTTATGGCAGGCACAATCTACAAACCATGAGAAGAACTCTTCAGGATATGAAGAAAGAGCGATTCTGAGGCGCTTGCTCAGGCTTTTGTGTCTGGATTTTGTATCAACGATGGCCGTGGAATGTGGGGAGGCCTCATGTGCCATGGACGAATCTTCCTCTCTGTGGATTTGGCCCAGTCCCAATTGTTTTTCGTCAATCTGTGGGATTGGAGGTCTCCTTTCAGGTTTGTTACCTCAGGTGTCCCAAAAAGAGGAATTCCAAAGCAGAGCCCTAAGGAAGAGTGAAGTGCCAACCCAAACTATGGTTAAAAATTGGGGCCTAGGGGCATGGCAGGCCCCATATGCTGTCTCTTCATCCAGCCACTGAGAGGACTTAATTGAGGACTGGGCTCAGGCTGAGGGTCACAATGTGTGTTTGTGACCAATGTGGCACGCGAGCATGGGCGGGGCCTCATGGACCACACTGGTTTCAACTACACTGAACTTTGGACAACATGCCAATCACAAGGTCTCTTGCCATGGGGAAGGAGTTCTGATTTCTGCATTATTTTCAACCCTGGGCAGTGGTTGGAGATAAGGTCTATGTTCTGAAGCCTGAGAAATTGGGAAGAGATGACGACCTAAGGCCATGGCAGGTTGTTGTGCTCAGTGTGCGGTCAGCTGCCTGGGTGTTGGTCAGGAAGTTCGGGCTCATGTTGTGTCAGAAAGTGCATTAGTGCCCTGTTTAGACTGTATAATTTGGGTACAGTCGAGTGCCTGTAGATTGTTCCGCATTTGAGGAGCCTGGGCAGCTCATTAGGCAAGATATTTTTCTAGAGGGCAGGTAGAGTGCTGCATTGTGGCTCCGGAATTGCCAAACGTGAGGGCTTCTGGGCCAGGAGTGTGGGGACAGATGTCTGAGAACTCAAGCTAGACTTGGGCTTCATGCCGAGTGCCCGGCAGGTACCCCCTGCAATCTGAAACGATATCTCATGCATCAGAAGTAACGGCGAGGATTAGACATTGGCTCTGGTTGGAGTTTCTGCATGACTGCCCCTACATGAACGGAGCGGAATCTCAAGGCCATGGAGATTTTCCCACGTTGGGAGTTGTGGGATGCCCCCTTCAAGGATTCCTTCTGCGGGACAATTGAGACCTGTTGGGCAGCTCCAGCACATCCCATATGGAATGACTCCAGAGCACCGTTCGAGGATGAATGCCAGGGAAGCCCGCCTCGCATTCCACTTGTCTCCTAGCAACAAGAGAGTTGAGATCGAATGGATCTGCGGTAGCAACCGGGGTGGCTATTAAAATGGACTTTCCTGAGGATGGGGCCTAATGTGTGTTTTTGTCCATGAGGGCCTTGGAATGGGGCGGTGGCACCGGGACCCTGAAGTATTCTCCTAAACATTTGACATAGCTCCCATGCACAGTTTCCTTGTGGAGACGAGATTTGTTCTGATGGGTGCCTCAGGAAACCCATTATGCTGTTCTTGGAATCCAGGTATTTGAGGAGACATGCCTGTAAACCAAAGCAATGGATCCAATTTTGGCCTAGGGCCCTGTCTGTTTCCATCTCCTTCTCTTGGGACATCCATCAATGGTATGAGTGGAGGTAGATGCTCAGCTGGTGTCAGACCGCCCTTGTTTGTCCCGGGAGACCTACAATATTGAGATGGCCTCGGAGACTTTGGAGGGTTCTCCTACTTTGTACGATTTTGGACAATGGAATGGGCAGAATTCCTATTCATTGGGTAGGCACAGTCCTAATGGGTGGCTTCAGGGGCCCCAGCCTGGATGGTGTAAGGCCCAGGACTTTGAGGACAGAAGTCTGAAAACCCAAACTCAGCTTAGGGTTTGGGGACGTAGGTATGGCAGGCCCAATCTACAAACCATGAGAAGAATTCTTCAGGATATGAATTAAGAGCGAGTCTGAGGCGCTTGCTCAGGCTTTTGTGTCTGAATTTTTATCAACGATGGCCGTGGAATGTGTGGAGGCCTCATGGGCCATGGACGAATCTTCCTCTCTGTGGATTTGGCCCAATCCCAATTGATTTTCGTCCAAATGTGGGATGGGAGGTATCCTTTCAGGTTTGTTTGTGGCTTGCAGGCATGGGCGGGGCCTCATGGGTCACACTGGTTTCAAATACACTGAAGTTTGGACAATATGCCAATCACAAGGTCTCTTGCCATGGGGAAAGAGTTCTGATTTCTGCATCATTTTCAACCCTGGGCAGTGGTTGGAGATAAGGTCTAGGTTCGGAAGCCTGAAAACCGCAGTTGGGAAGAGATGATGACCTAAGGCCATGGTGAGACTGATGTGCTCAGTGTGCGGTCAGCTGCCTGGTTGTTGGTCAGGAGGTTCGGGCTCAGGGTGTGTAAGACAGTGCATTTGTGCCCAGGTTAGACTCTATAATTTGGGTATAGTCGAGTGCCGTGTAGGTTGATCCTCATTTAAGGTGCCTGGGCAGCTCATTAGGCAAGATATTTTTTCTAGACGGCAGGCAGAGTGCTGCATTGTGGGTCCGGAATTGCCAAACGTGAGGACTTCTGGGCCAGTAGTATGAGGACAGAAGTCTGAGAACACAAGCTAGACTTGGGCTTCAGGCCG
Source organism: Mustela nivalis (assembly GCF_964662115.1). Taxonomy (NCBI): domain Eukaryota; kingdom Metazoa; phylum Chordata; class Mammalia; order Carnivora; family Mustelidae; genus Mustela; species Mustela nivalis. The sequence goes on along the minus strand of NW_028134845.1, from coordinate 7,584 downwards.
AGGGCAAGGCAGGTACCCCCTGCACATCTGAACCAATATCTCATGCATCTGAAGTCAAGGCGAGGATCAGACGTTGGCTCAGGTTGTAGTTTCTGTGCATGACTGCCCCTTCATGAACGGAGAGGAAACTCAAGGCCATGAAGGTTTTCCCACGTTGGGAGTTGTGGGATGCCCCCTTCAAGGATTCCTTCTGCGGGACAATTGAGACCTGTTTGGCAGCTCCAAAACATCCCATATGGAATGACTCCAGAGCACCGATCGAGGATGGATGCCAGGGAAGCCCGCCTCGCATTCCAATTGTCTTCTAGCAACAAGACAGTTGAGATCAGATGGCTCTGCGGGAGCAACCGGGGTGGCTGAGTTGAAATGGACATTCCTGAGCATGGGGCCTAATGTGTGTTTGTGTCCATGAGGAACTTGGAATGGAGCGGTGGCACCGGGACTCTGAAGTATTCTCCTAAGATTTTGACATAGGTCCCATGCACAAGTTTTCTCGTGGAGACGAGATTTTTTCTGATGGGTGCCTCAGGAAACAACCTATGCTGGTATTGGAATCCAGGATTTTGAGGAGACATGCCTGTAAACCAAAGCAATGGATCCTATTATGGCCTAGGGACCTGTCTGGTATCATATCCTTCTCTGGGGACATCAATCTATGGTTTGAGTGGACGTAGATACTCAGCTGGTGTCAGACCGCCCTTGTTTGTCCACTGAGACCTACATATAGGGATGGCCTCGGGACCTAGGAGGGTTCTACTAATTTGTACAATTTTGGACAATTGAATGGGCAGAATTCCTATTCATTGGGTAGGCACAGTCCTAATGGGTGGCTCCAGGGGCCCCAGCGTGGAGGGTGTGTGGCCCAGGACTTGGAGGACAGAAGTCTGAAAACACAAACTCAGCTTAAGTTTGGGGACGTAGGTATGGCAGGCCCAATCTACAAACCATGAGAAGAACTCTTCAGGATATGAAGAAAGAGGGAGTCTGAGGCCCTTCTCAGGTTTTGGTCTCTGGATTTTGTGTCAACGATGGCCGTGGAATGTGGGGAGGCCTATGGGCCATGGACAAATCTTCCTTTCTGTGGATTTGGCCCAGTCCCAATTGTTTTTCGTCAATCTGTGGGATGGGAGGTCTCCTTTCAGGTTTGTTACCTCGGGTGTCCCAACCAAAGAGGAATTCCAAAGCAGAGCCCTGCGGAAGAGTGAAGGGACAACCCAAACTATGGTTAAAATTTGGGGCCTAGGGGCATGGCAGGCCCCATATGCTGTCTCTTCATCCAGCCACTGAGAGGCCTTACTTGAGGACTGGGCTCAGGCTGAGGGTCACAATGTGTGTTTGTGACCAATGTGGCTTGCGAGCATGGGCGGGGCCTCAAGGGCCAAACTAGTTTCAACTACACTGAACTTTGGACAACATGCCAATCACAAGGTCTCTTGAAATGGGGAAGGAGTTCTTATTTCTGCATCATTTTCAACCCTGGGCAGTGGTTAGAGATAAGGTCTAGGTTTGGAAGCCTTAAAACCGCAGTTGGGAGAGGTGATGACATAAGGCCATGGTGGGTCTGATATGCTCAGTGTGCGGTCAGCTGCCTGGTTGTTGGTCAGTAGGTTCGGGCTCAGGTTGTGTCAGACAGTGCATTTGTGCCCAGGTTAAACTCTATAATTTGGGTACAGTCGAGTGCCGTGTAGGTTGATCCTCATTTGAGGTGCCTGGGCAGCTCATTAGGCAAGATATTTTTTCTCGAGGGCAGGCAGAGTGCTGCATTGTGGGCCCGGAATTGGAAAACTTGAGGGCTTCTGGGCCAGTAGTGTGAGGACAGAAGTCTGAGAACACAAGCTAGACCATGGCTACAGGCCAAGGGCAAGGCAGGTACCCCCTGCACATCTGAACCAATATGATCATGCATCTGAAGTCACGGCGAGGATCAGACGTTGGCTCAGGTTGTAGTTTCTGTGCATGACTGCCCCTTCATGAACGGAGAGGAATCTCAAGGCCATGGAGGTTTTCCCACGTTGGGAGTTCATGGATGCCCCTTCAAGGATTCCTTCTGCGGGACAATTGAGACCTGTTTGGCAGCTCCAAAATATCCCATATGGAATGACTCCAGAGCACCGTTCAAGGATGGATGCCAGGGAAGCCCGCCTCGCATTCCAATTGTCTCCTAGCAACAAGACAGTTGAGATCGGATGGCTATTGGGAGCAACCGGGGTGGCTGAGTTGAAATGGACTTTCCTGAGCATGGGGCCTAATGTGTGTTTGTGTCCATTAGGACCTTGGAATGGGGCGGTGACACCGGGACTCTGAATTATTCTCCTAAGATTTTGACATAGGTCCCATGCACAAGTTTCCTCGTGGAGACGAGACTTTTTCTGATGGGTGCCTCAGGAAACCCCCTATGCTGGTATTGGAATCCAGGATTTTGAGGAGACATGCCTGTAAACCAAAGCAATGGATCCGATTATGGCCTCGGGTCCTGTCTGGTTCCATCTCATTCTCTGGGGACATCCATCTATGGTATGAGTGGAGGTAGATGCTCAGCTGGTGTCAGACCGCCCTTGTTTGTCCACAGAGACCTACATATTGCGATGGCCTCGGGGAATTTGGAGGGTTATCCTAATTTGTACAATTTTGGACAATGGAATGGGCAGAATTCCCATGTATGGGGTAGGCACAGTCCTAATGTGTGGCTCCAGGGGCCACAGCCTGGAGGGTGTGTCCCAGGACTTTGAGGACAGAAGTCTGAAAACACAAACTCAGCTTAGGTTTGGGGACGTAGGTATGGCAGGCCCAATCTACAAACCATGAGAAGAAGTCTTCGGGATATGAAGAAAGAGCGAGTCTGAGGCGCTTGCTCAGGCTTTGGTCTCTGGATTTTTTGTCAACAATGGCCGTGGAATGAGGGGAGGACTAATGAAACATGGACGAATCTTCATCTCTTGGCATTTGGCCCGGTCCCAATTGTTTTTCGTCAATCTGTGGGATTGGAGGTCTCCTTTCAGGTTTGTTACCTCAGGTGTCCCAACCAAAGAGGAATTCCAAAGCAGAGCCCTGGGGAAGAGTGAGGGGACAACCAAAACTATGGTTAAAATTTGGGGCCTAGGGGCATGGCAGGCCCCATATGCTGTCTCTTCATCCAGCCCCTGAGAGGCCTTACTTGAGGACAGGGCTCAGGCTGAGGGTCACAATGTGTGTTTGTGACCAATGTGGCACGTGAGCATGGGTGGGGCCTCATGGGCCACACTGGTATAAACTACACTGAACTTAGGACAACATGCCAATCACAAGGTCTCTTGCCATGGTGAAGGAGTTCTGATTTCTGCATCATTTTCAACCCTGGGCAGGGGTTGGAGATAAGGTTTAGGTTCGGAAGCCTGAAAGCCGCAGTTGGGAAGAGATGATGACCTAAGGCCATGGTGGGTCTGATGTGCTCAGTGTGCGGTCAGCTGCCTGGTTGTTGGTCAGGAGGTTCGGGCTCAGGTTGTGTCAGACAGTGCATTAGTGCCCAGGTTAGACTATGTAATTTGGGTACAGTCGAGTGCCGTGTATTTTGATCCTCATTTGAGGTGCCTGGGCAGCTCATTAGGCAAGATATTTTTTCTCGAGGGCAAGCAGAGTGCTGCATTGTGTGTCCGGAATTGCCAAACTTTAGGGCTTCTGGGCCAGTAGTGTGAGGACAGAAGTCTGAGAACACAAGCTAGACTTGGGCTTCAGGCCGAGGGCAAGGCAGGTACCCCCTGCACATCTGACCAATATCTCATGCATCTGAAGTAACGGCGAGGATCAGGCTTTGGCTCAGGTTGTAGTTTCTGTGCATGACTGCCCCTTCATGAACGGAGAGGTATCTCAAGGCCATGGAGGTTTTCCCACGTTGGGAGTTTTGGGATGCCCCCTTCAAGGATACCTTCTGCGGGACAATTGAGACCTGTTGGGCAGCTCCAACACATCCCATATGGAATTACTCCAGAGCACCGATCGAGGATGGATGCCAAGGAAGCCCGCCTCGCATTCCAATTGTCTCCTAGCAACAAGACAGTTGAGATCGGATGGCTATTGGGAGCAACCGGGGTGGCTGAGTTGAAATGGACTTTCCTGAGCATGGGGCCTAATGTGTGTTTGTGTCCATGAGGACCTTGGAATGGGGCGGTGACACCGGGACTCTGAATTATTCTCCTAAGATTTTGACATAGGTCCCAAGCACAAGTTTCCTCATGGAGACGAGACTTTCTGATGGGTGCCTCAGGAAACCCCCTATGCTGGTATTGGAATCCAGGATTTTGAGGAGACATGCCTGTAAACCAAAGCAATGGATCCGATTATGGCCTCGGGTCCTGTCTGGTTCCATCTCATTCTCTGGGGACATCCATCTATGGTATGAGTGGAGGTAGATGCTCAGCTGGTGTCAGACCGCCCTTGTTTGTCCACAGAGACCTACATATTGCGATGGCCTCGGGGAATTTGGAGGGTTATCCTAATTTGTACAATTTTGGACAATGGAATGGGCAGAATTCCCATGTATGGGGTAGGCATAGTCCTAATGTGTGGCTCCAGGGGCCCCAGCCTGGAGGGTGTGTCCCAGGACTTTGAGGACAGAAGTCTGAAACCCAAACTCAGCTTAGGTTTGAGGACGTAGGTATGGCAGGCCCAATCTACAAACCATGAGAAGAAGTCTTCGGGATATGAAGAAAGAGCGAGTCTGAGGCGCTTGCTCAGGCTTTGTTCTCTGGATTTTTTGTCAACAATGGCCGTGGAATGAGGGGAGGACTAATGGGACATGGACGAATCTTCATCTCTTGGCATTTGGCCCGGTCCCAATTGTTTTTCGTCAATCTGTGGGATGGGAGGTCTCCTTTCAGGTTTGTTAACTCAGGTGTCCCAACCAAAGAGGAATTCCAAAGCAGAGCCCTGGGGAAGAGTGAGAGGACAACCAAAACTATGGTTAAAATTTGGGGGCTAGGGGCATGGCAGGCCCCATATGCTGTCTCTTCATCCAGCCCCTGAGAGGCCTTACTTGAGGACAGGGCTCAGGCTGAGGGTCACAATGTGTGTTTGTGACCAATGTGGCCCGCGAGCATGGGCGGGGCCTCATGGGCCACATTGGTTTCATCTACACTGAACTTTGGACAACATGCCAATCACAAGGTCTCTTGCCATGGGGAAGGAGTTCTGATTTCTGCATCATTTTCAACCCTGGGCAGTGGTTGGAGATAAGGTCTAGGTTCAAAAGCCTGAAAACCGCAGTTGGGTAGAGATGATGACATAAGGCCATGGTGGGTCTGATGTGCTCAGTGTGCAGTCAGCTGCCTGGTTGTTGGTCAGGAGGTTCGGGCTCAGGGTGTGTCAGACAGTGCATTAGTGCCCAGGTTAGATTATGTAATTTGGGTACAGTCGAGTGCCGTGTATTTTGATCCTCATTTGAGGTTCCTGGGCAGCTCATTAGGCAAGATATTTTTTCTCGAGGGCAGGCAGAGTGCTGCATTGTGGGTCCGGAATTGCCAAACTTGAGGGCTTCTGGGCCAGTACTGTGAGGACAGAAGTCTGAGACCACAAGCTAGATTTGGGCTTCAGGCCGAGGGCAAGGCAGGTACCCCCTGTACATCTGACCAATATCTCATGCATCTGAAGTCACGGCGAGGATCAGACGTTGGCTCAGGTTGTAGTTTCTGTGCATGACTGCCCCTTCATGAACGGAGAGGATTCTCAAGGCCATGGAGGTTTTTCCACTTTGGGAGTTCTGGGATGCCCCCTTCAAGGAGTCCTTCTGCGGGACAATTGAGACCTGTTGGGCAGCTCCAACTCATCCCATATGGAATGACTCCAGAGCAACGTTCGAGGATGTATGCCAGGGAAGCCCGCCTCGCATTCCAAATTTCTCCTAGCAACAAGACAGTTGAGATCGGATGGCTCTGCGGGATCAACCGGGATGGCTGAGTTGAAATGGACTTTCCTGAGCTTGGGACCTAATGTGTGTTTGTGTCCATGAGGACCTCGGTATGGAGCGGTGGCACCGGGACTCTGAATTATTCTCCTAAGATTTTGACATAGGTCCCAAGCACAAGTTTCCTTGTGGAGATGAGATTTTTTCTGATGGGTGCCTCAGGAAACCCCCTCTGCTGGTATAGGAATCCATGCTTTTGAGGAGACATGCCTGTAAACCAAAGCCATGGATCCAATTATGGCCTAGGTTCCTGTCTGGTACCATCTCATTCTCTGGGGACATCCATGTATGTTATGAGTGGAGGTAGATGCTCAGCTGGTGTCAGACCGCCCTTGTTTGTCCAAAGAGACCTACATATTGGGATGGCCTCGGGGACTTTGGAGGGTTCTCCTAATTTGTACAATTTTGGACAATGGAATGGGCAGAATTACCATGCATGGGGTAGGAACAGTCCTTATGTGTGGCTCCAGGGGCCCCAGCCTGTAGGGTGTGTGGCCCAGGCCTTTGAGGACAGAAGTCTGAAAACACAAACTCAGCTTAAGTTTGGGGACGTAGGTGTGGCAGTCCCAATCTACAAAGCATGAGAAGAACTCTTCAATATACGAAGAAAGAGCGAGTCTGAGGCGCTTGCTCAGGCATTGGTCTCTGGATTTTGTGTCAACGATGGCCGTGGAATGTGGTGAATCTCATGGGCCATGGACGAACCTTCCTCTCTGTGGATTTTGCCCGGTCTCAATTGTTTTTCGTCAATCTGTGGGATGGGAGGTCTCCTTTCAGGTTTGTTACCTCAGGTGTCCCAACCAAAGAGGAATTCCAAAGCAGAGCCCTGGGGAAGAGTGAGGGGACAACCAAAACTATGGTTAAAATTTGGGGCCTAGGGGCATGGCAGGCCCCATATGCTGTCTCTTCATCCAGCCACTGAGAGGGCTTACTTGAGGACTGGGCTCAGGCTGAGGGTCACAATGTGTGTTTGTGACCAATGTGGCCCGCGAGCATGTGCGGGGCCTCATGGGCCACACTGGTTTCATCTACACAGAACTTTGGACAACATGCCAATCACAAGGTCTCTTGCCATGGGGAAGGAGTTCTGATTTCTGCATCATTTTCAACCCTGGGCTGTGGTTGGATATAAGGTCTAGGATCTGAATCCTGAAAACCACTGTTGGGAAGAGATGATGACCTAAGGCCATGGTGGTTCTGATGTGCTCAGTGTGCGGTCAGCTGCCTGGTTGTTGGTCAGGAGGTTCAGGCTCAGGTTGTGTCAGACAGTGCATTAGTGCCCAGGTTAGACTATATAATTTGGGTACATTCGAGTGCCGTTAGGTTGATCCTGATTTGAGGTGCCCAAGCAGTTCATTAGGCAAGATATTTTTTCTAGAGGGCAGGCACAGTGCTGCATTGTGGGTCCGGAATTGCCAAACGTGAGGGCATCTGGGCCAGTAGTGTGAGGACAAAAGTCTGAGAACAAAAGGTAGACTTGGGCTTCAGGCCGAGGGCAAGGCAGGTACGCCCTGCACATCTGAACCAATATCTCATGCATCTGAAGTCACGACGAGGATCAGACGTTGGCTCAGGTTGTAGTTTCTGTGCATGACTGCCCCTTCATGAACGGAGAGGAATGTCAAGGCCATGAATGTTTTCCCACGTTG